>NW_024871726.1:0-24932 GCF_019054845.1 Dipodomys spectabilis | reverse complement strand
TGGAAAAGATGGATTTAGAGGTAAAAATTCTCTGATAGTTCTAAAATTTATGTTAAATACATGCAAAGATAGGTCTGTTTAGACATCATCAAAATATCCACGACCATTAATGTGAAAAAGAATAATAAAATTGGAGGCATTATTAAAGGGAAGAGGAAAAGGAAAGTTCTGACACAAGTGTGAGCAATGTGAACAAAAGTGTGGACAAGATTGGAAGAAAGAGATAAACAAGGAAACAGAAATGTAATAAACACAGATTTACAGAAGTAAAGGAAGGAAAGAATTTTCAGGAAAATATTGTAGGAAATATATTATCTAGATTTGAAAACTAAAAGGACATAGACAATTTCAATAAGAACAGTGTTTTGGAGAAAGTCATACCGATAAAATTTTGAGATATGAATATGAAGCCATAAAATTCTGGATCCATAAATTCAACAGATGCTGTTGATGTTAAATGTTGGGACCAAATGCTTTTATCCCAACCTTAGAAGAACTATACAGATATAACTATCATGAACTTTACTCAGAGGTATTCTGTGAATATTTTTGAAGATTTGTTTAGCCAGGAGATTATAGATTGAACTACAGCACAGACAAGCCTAATTTATCCTACAGTTCCAATGAGTGACCCATGTATCTATATCAGTTTTGGATTTTATTGAAATACCTTTAGATATGTTTGGATACCTTAACACCTACTCATTACAAATGTAGGACAAGTAACACCAAGTATTAGATTGAACATTCAGCTTTATAGATGGACTGAAGACTCCTCGAATTGATTCTTCTTTAGAATAGAAAATGCCTTATAAATGCGTAGATTATTTCTTTGTTGCTTTGTATGACCCTCCCCCACAGTATACCCCGTGCTTTCACTGTATTTGATGTTGGTATAATTTGTGGAGGGGAAGGGGAAAAACAAGTCGTTTACATAGGGATACAGGTGGACCCATTGCAACAATGAGAAGTACAAGTCGTTATGTCGAAAACGAACTTTACATCTTTGGTGGGGGACGGGGATGAATGGGTGGGGGGATGGGAGGAGGATGGGAAGGGATGGAAAGGGGAAACAAAGGAGGATGCTACAATGCTTGATAAGAAATGTATTCATTACCTTGCCCATGTAATTGTAACCCCTCTGCACAGTATTTTCTTTCTTTTTTTTGTTTGTATTTTTTTTAATTTTAATTTATTTTATTTGAGACCATACTGTACAGAGGGGTTACAATTACATGGGCAGGATAATGCATACATTTCTTACCAAGCATTGCAGCCTCCTCCTTTGTTTACCCTTCACCTCCCTTCCCAGCCTCCCCCCTCCCCCCCACACAATTCTTCCTCCCATTCATCCCCCCACACCAACACTGTAAAGCTCGTTTTTGACATGACATTTTGGACTTCTCATGGTTGCAACAGGTCCACCTGAAACCTTAAACGACTTGTTTGTCCCCATCTCCTCCACAAGTTATACTGACATCAAATATAGTGAAAGCGGGGGTTACACTGTGGAGGGACATACAAAGCAACAAAGAAATAATCTTATAAATGCGTTAGAAACACATGCATGAAAGAAACAAAAACATTAAAATACATATTTAAGGGATCGTTTTCCTAACATCACATTATCTGACCTTTTCCGCTTGACTCATACATATACTAGATATTGCATATAAGGGAAACCATGGGACCTATGTTTCTTTGGGCCTGGCTTACTTCACTTAATATAATTTTTTCCAAGCCTTTCCATTTCCTAACAAATGGGGAAATGTCATTCTTTCTGATGGAGGCATAGAATTCCATTGTGTATATATACCACATTTTCTTGATCCATTCATCTACTGAGGGGCATCTGGGTTGGTTCCATATCTTAGCTATGGTAAATAATGCTGCAATAAACATAGTTGTGCTGGTAGCTTTAGTGTGGTCTTGTTTGTAAACATTTGGGTAAATGCCCAAAAGTGGGATTGCTGGGTCATAGGGGAGTTCTATGTGTAGTCTTTTGAGGAACCTCATACTGCTTTCCAAAGTGGTTGAACAAGTTTACATTCCCACCAACAATGAAGTAAGGTTCCTTTCTGTCCACATCCCTCCAGCATCTGTTGTTGTTAGAGTTCTTGAATTTTGCCATTCTAACTGGAGTGAGGTGATATCTCAATGTTGTTTTGATTTGCATTTCTTTTATGGCTAGGGATGTTGAACATTTTTTCATGTGTCTATTGGCCATCCTTCTTTCTTCTTCAGAGAAGCTTCTCTTTAAGTCTTTCGCCCACTTACTTATTGGGCAGTTGTTTCTTTGAGAATTTGTTGTTGGGTGGTTTAATTTTTTGAGTTCCAAGTATATTTTAGATATGAGACCTTTGTCCGTTGTATGGCTAGTAAAGATCTCCCAATCCGTGGGCTTTCTATTGATCTTGCTAGCTATGTCATTTGCTCTCCAGAAGCTCTGCAACGTTATGCAATCCCATTTGTCCAACCTTTCTTTGATTTGTTGTGTTTCCGGGTCTCTATTCAAAAAATTTTGGCCTGAGCCAAGGAGACCTAGGGTTTCTCCTATTCCATCCTGTAATGTTTTCAGAGTGACTGTTTTGAGTTCAAGGTCTTTGATCCATTTGGAGTTGATTCTGGTGCAGGGTGATATATAAGGATCTAGCTTTAGTTTTCTTCATGTAGTTAACCAATTTTGCCAGCACCATTTACTGAAGAGGCTGTCTTTCTTCCATTGTATTGTTTTAGCTCCCTTATCGAAGATTAGATGGCTATAGGTCTGTAGGTTCATTTCTGGGTTTTCAATTCTATTCCATTGGTCCTGAGGTCTGTTCTTATGCCAATACCAAGCTGTTTTGATTACTATGGCTTTATAGTAGAGTTTGAAATTTGGTATTGATATTCCTCCAGCAGTGTTCTTTCCGTTGAGGAGCGTTTTGGCTTTTCGGGGTCTTTTATTGTTCCATATGAATTTTTGGATTGCCTCTTCTATATCCTTGAAGAATGAGGGTGGAATTTTGATAGGTATTGCATTGAATTTGTAGATAGCCTTGGGAAGTATTGCCATTTTCACGATGTTAATCTTTCCAATCCAGGAGCATGGGAGGTTTGCCATTTTTTAAGTTCTGTGTTGATTTCCTTTTTCAAGATTTTAAAATTTTCATCATAGAGGTCCTTCACTTCTTTAGTTAAGTTAATTCCTAGGTATTTTATTTTTTGTGGGGCTATTACAAATGGAGTTGCATTCCTAATTTCAGCCACACTTTTCTCATTGTTGGCATACAGAAAAGCCATTGATTTTTGGGGGTTAATT
This sequence comes from Dipodomys spectabilis, assembly GCF_019054845.1. Classification (NCBI taxonomy): domain Eukaryota; kingdom Metazoa; phylum Chordata; class Mammalia; order Rodentia; family Heteromyidae; genus Dipodomys; species Dipodomys spectabilis. Next base: position 21,631 of record NW_024871726.1, on the reverse strand, counting down.
TTATACCCTGCTACTTTGCCAAAGTTTTGAATCAGCTTGAGTAATTTGGGAGTAGAGTCTATGGGATTCTTTAAATACAAGATCATGTCATCTGCAAAGAGGGAGAGTTTTATTTCTTCTTTCCCTATTTGGATGCCTTTTATGTCTGCATCTTGTCTTATTGCTGTAGCTAGGCATTCTAATACTAGATTGAAGAGAAGTGGAGAGAGGGGGCATCCTTGTCTTGTTCCTGAGTTAAGAGGAAATGGCTTTAGTTTTTCACCATTGAGTATAATGCTGGCTATAAGTTTGTCATATACAGCCTTTATTGTATTGAGGAATGTTCCATGCATTCCTAATTTTTCCAAAACCTTCATCATAAAGGGGTGTTGGATCTTGTCGAATGCTTTTTCTGCATCTATTGAGATAACCATGTGGTTCTTATACTTGCTCCTGTTGATGTGATGAATAATATTAACTGATTTGCGTATATTGAACTGGCTTTGCATCCCTCTAATGAATCCTGTTTGATCGTGGTGTATGATTTTTTGGATGAATTGTTGAAGTCGATTGTCCAAAATTTTGTTGAGAAATTTTGCATCAATTTTCATCAAAGAAATGGGTCTATAGTTCTCTTTCTTTGATGAGTCCCTGCCTGGTTTTGGGATGAGGGTTATGATGGCTTCATAGAATGTGTTCGGTAGTGAGCTTTCACTTTCAATTTCATTGAAGAGTTGGAGGAGAATTGGTGTGAGCTCTGCTTTGAAGGCCTTGTAAAATTCCGCTGTAAAACCATCTGGTCCTGGACTTTTCTTAGCTGGGGGGTCTCTTATTGCTGTTTCTATTTCAATGCTTGATATGGGCCTGTTAAGATAGTTTAACTCATCTTGGTTTAGTTTTGGCATGTCAATATTTGCTAGGAAGAGGTCCATTTCTGTCAAGTTCTCAAACTTATTAGCATAAAGTTTTGAGAAGTATTCCCTTATAATGTCCTGAATCTTGGTTGTTTCCGTGGTGATGTTTCCATTCTCATCTCTGAGTTTATTAATTTGGGTGTGTTGTCTTCTTTTTCTGATAAGATTTGCTAAGGGTCTGTCAATTTTGTTAAGTTTTTCGAAGAACCAACTCTTTGTTTTGTTGATTCTTTCTATAGTTTTTTTGGATTCTAATTCATTTAATTCTGATTTAATTTTAATTATTTCTGTCCTACTGGATTGGGGTTTATCTTGCTGTTCTTTTTCAAGGAGGTTTAAGTGTGTCATTAAATTGTTAGTTTCAGATCTCTCCAATTTGTTGATGTAGGAGCTCAGAGCTATAAACTTGCCTCTGAGTACTGCCTTTGCTCTGTCCCAGAGGAGCTGGTAATTTGTGTGTTCGTTTTCGTTGAATAGCATGAACATTTGAATTTCCTTTGTAATCTCTTCCATGACCCACACATGATTCAGCAGTGTGTTGTTCAGCCTCCATGTGATACCGGACTTTCTTTGGTGGCTTTTGGTGTTGAGTTCTAATTTTATTCCCTTGTGGTCAGAGAGAATGCAAGGTATAACTTCAATGTTTCTGAATTTAGACAAGTTTTCTTTGTGGCCTAAAATGTGGTCTATTTTAGAAAACGTTCCATGTGCTGCTGAGAAAAACGTGTATTCTGATGCTGCTGGGTGAAATCTTCGATAGATGTCTGTTAAGTCTAGTTGATCTATGCAGCTGTTTAGATCTGCGGTTTCTCTGTTGAGTTTTTGCCGAGTTGATCTATCTAGTGGGGAGAGTGGTGTGTTAAAATCCCCAACAATTAATGTCTTTTGATCTTTGTGGGATTTGAGGGAAAGTAGTGTTTCTTTGATAAATTTGGGTGCCCCATTGTTTGGCGAATAGATATTTGCAATTGTAATATCCTCCTGAAGGAGAGATCCTTTAATTAGTATGTAGCGACCTTCTTTATCTCTTCTCACGAATTTTAATTTGAAGTCTCTTTTATCTGATATTAGGATTGCAACTCCCTCCTGTTTATGGGGGCCGTTTGCTTGGTAGATTTTGTTCCAGCCTTTAACATTGAAAATGTGTTTGTTTCTATGGGCAAGATGTGACTCCTGCAGGCAGCAGATAGAAGGGCCTTGTTTTTTAATCCAACTAGACAGTCTATGTCGCTTAATTGGAGAGTTCAGTCCGTTAACATTAAGAGATAAGACTGAGAGGTATTTGGGAGTTCCTGCCATGTTATCCACCTTCTTGGGGGCTCTGAAAACTGGGTTCTTCCTATGGTTCTTGGATTCTCAGTTTGGGTGCAGTTTCTTGGCCTTTATTGCGGTCTTGTTGGTTTTCTATGTGTAGGACATGTTTAAGAATGTTTTGTAGGGCTGGTTTGGTGGAGATGTATTGTTTCAGTTTTTCTTTGTTATGGAAGGTTTTTATTTTGCCTTCAGTTATGAAGGAGAGTTTAGCTGGGTACAGTATTCTTGGTTGATAGTTGTTTGTTTTTAGGGCATGGCATACATCATTCCAGGCTCTACTTGCTTTGATTGTCTCTGCTGAGAAATCTGAGGTGATTCTAATTGGTTTTCCTTTATAGGTGATTACCCTTTTCTCCTTGACAGCTTTAAGGATCCTTTCCTTGTTCTGAGTTGATCCTGTGTGGATTATAATGTGACGGTGGGATGTCCTATTCTGGTCTGGTCTATTTGGGGTTCTAAAGGCTTCTTGTATCTGAATAGGCCTATCTTTTTGCATGTTTGGGAAGTTCTCTGCTAGAATCCTGTTAAACAAATTTCCTAGACCATTAACTTCTGTTTCTAGGTGCTCCTCTACACACATTATCCTTAGATTAAGCCTTCTGATGGTGTCTTCCAGGTGTTGGATAGATCTATCATACTTCTTGTACTTGTCTTGGATGGTTATATGTTCTTTCTCTATAATATCTAGGCTGTCTTCAATCCCTGAGATTGGATCTTCTGCATGGTCTAACCTGCTGTCAAGACAATCTACTTTGTTTTTTTATCTCTTTTCCTTCTAGTTGGTCAGCTTTGATGGCTTCAAGTTCTTTGTTGAAGCTCTGTTTTAGGTCTTGTATGAATTTCTTTACTTCCTTAATTTTGTGTTCAGTGTTTGTTCTCAAATCACTTAGTTGATTGGTTATGGTTTCTTTGGACTCCCATTCCTTCTGTGGGTTCCATTCAGCATTCCCTTTGTGGTCTCCCTGACTTCCTTCAGCTCTTTGTTAATGGATTCCATGAATGCCTTTAGTGATCTTTGTGTGTTCTCTACCTGGTCTCGCAATTCCTGAATTACTCTTTGATTCGCTTCCTCCCGTTTGTGGGATTCCTGCAGTTCTCTTTCCTCCCGTTCATGGGATTCCTGCAGTTCTCTTTGAGTCTTCTCAGCGTGCTCACGCCATTCCTCCCTTTCTCTTTGAGTATTCTCAAGTTGTTCACGCAAATCCTGTATCAGTTTTTGAGTAGCTTCCTCACGCTTATGATATTCCTGTATAAACTTCTGGGATGCCTCCTCTCTCTCCCCATCACGCTCATACAGAGTCCTTTGTAAGTTGTCAAACTTCTCATTTATCATGTTTGCCAGTAGTGTTTGTAGAGCTATTTGGGAACTCTCCTCTGGATTATTCATTATCTGTTCTGACACCTGATTATCCAGATTGGGAATTGAGATACCCGAATTTGCCATTTTTCTTGTGTTTTTCCAGCTTACTCTGCCCATTTGAGATGAAGATAGCACCAGTTTTGTGCTAGAACACTATCTTAAGGCAACCATCAACCAAAGTTTGCATTTGTACAGTCAATAGTCTACAGATACAATCTAGTTCAACAGATACATCTATTCCACATCAAACAACTATATGTTAATGGACTTCGAACCGCAGAGAAGAATTTGGAAAACCAGAAATTATTAGGGTTAGGGAGAGACGTGCGTATAAAATAGGGATAGATTGGTGTGGGGAGGCACAGGGAGAGTTAACTATGTCCTAATCACAATGCAGGAAATAGGTTGGGTAGGATGCAAGTAGAGAGAGAGAGGAAAAGAAGAAGGGGAAAGGGGAATGAAAAGAGACCAGAAAAAAAATAGAAACGTAAAAATTAATGTTATTATATAGATTAAAAGACTATTTAGAGAGGAATGTGAATATTTTGAGAGAAGGTGAGGGACATAGAGGAGAGGTGAAAAACTTAAAAAAATGCTTAAAATATTATATAGGTATAAAGGGGTAGTACTGCTATTAAGGAATTTAAGTCTCAGAGGTTTTGAATTGAGTAATAAATTTGTGGATTAAGTGTGTACACAATGGGGGATAGGGTCTACTAGTTAACTACGGGTTTATCTGAGGATGTTCAGGACAAGAGTTAAGTCACGTAAAGAAGAACAAAAGAGAGGAAAAGGTGAAACGGATAGAAAAGGGAGAAGAAAAGATCAGAAGTTCAGTAGAGCTAGACAAAAAAACAAAAAGATAATTAAGAAAGAAAGAAAAAGAGAAAGAAGACAAGAAAAGAAAGTAAAACGCACATTCACGTATTCCTAAAATAAAAATTATAAGAGGAAAAAAAAAGTTACTGGAAAACAATTATTTTTTTCAAAAGAGGCAAAAATTAAAGATTAATAAAAGTTTTAGAAAAGGAAAAAAAAATTTATATATATAATGTACCAAAAAAACAAAAAAATAAACAAAAAAAAAAAAGAAGAAGAAAAAAAAAAGTTCTTTGATTTTTTTTGGGAGGGGGGGGAAAAATCCTGTATCTCCCTTGTGTCTCTAGCCAGCCTCTTGTTGGAGTATCTGGTCTGCTTGAGGTCCTGTGGCTTGATTGGTTTCTTAAGTCAGATTGTTCAAACAGGCAGAAAAATGCTCTGCTTTACCCAAGATTTTGAGATCCCCTTCCCAGGTTAGTTTAATGGGAGGGTGATCTGGTTTGAGAATCACAAAAGAGGGGAATGCATTGATGAGGCTAGGTTCTGGGTAGAGTTGAGGCCTTTCAATAAACAGTAGCTTTTCCTTGGGGCTATTTTGTGAAAACCTCACAGAGCCCAGCATGGAGCCATTCTCAGGGTTTTTGTTTTTCAATTGATTGTGGAGGCTGCTAGAGGGAGGGGCACCCTCTGGCTCTGGTTACCCAGTGCAGAAAGCCACTCCTATGGCTGGCACCCGAGCTGGGTCTTTTCCCTGGATGGAGCTGAGTCTGGCAGGTCACGCCGCTGTTAAGTTCTTGTGATCTGCTAAATGACTCGTTTTATTCCAAGGCCTGAGCTGGAGCTCGCAGCTCCGCCGAGCTTTGTAGGTATCCAAGATGGAGATCACCGGTGCTGGGGGGGGAGGGGTGGCCTTCCCTCCTCTGCTCCCTGAGAAGGAGTGAGGAAGTCGGGCTTCTACTCAAGCCGAGTCTTGGTTCCTCTGTAGGTCTCTGGTCTGCAAACTGCAGGATGATGTCTGCTCCTTGTCCGTTCTTGCTGGTGTTGAGTAGAATCTGCTCGCCCGCCGCGTCTGTGTCCTTCGTCCTGGACTCTGTGGCTCAGTTATGGTGCCCTGCAGTCTCCGCAGCAACCGCTGCCGCTGCCGCGGTGGCTGCTGGCAAGCGCTCAGATGTGTCTTTTTGCCTTGATTTCCCCTCTCTTGCCTAAACCTCTGTCCTGTGATGGCACACTTGGTGTGGTTCTCTGGCTTAGGGCTGTTCACTGGAACTCTAAATTTGCTTTCTATCTGCACAGTATTTTCACAATAAAAAAAAAAAAAGAAAATGCCTCAATAGTCATTGACACATCCTAACTGCCATATATTCTTTTTAAGTCTAGTTCTTGTTAGGGATATCTCCATGCTGAAATAACCCTGTCAATCAACCTGCCACAAATTCTTATATGTAGGAAGGGCTCTTATAAACTTCAAGCTTTTATTGAATGGAAGAGTTCAGACATTACCCTGACCACTAGGGTTAAATGCCTAAAAAGATAATATAGTGCTTTAATGCCTTTCTTTCATTTTTTCATACATATTGTCAAGTAGTGAAGGATTCTGATGTAACAATAATACAATGGTGACTTGTATTAACACAACATCTAGGATCTAGTGTTAATTCAGATACTTACAAATTAGCTCCAAATTTTGTGGATATTTATATTTCTCCTGGGAAAACTAACGAGCTCCAAGGAAATGTCCCTAAGGAGCCTTTCAATTCTAATATCACTGTTTGTCTCAAAATGCTTTAAATTCTACACTCTCTCATGTGGGCATAGGGTCATATCGTGGAACTTTTCTCCTCAGAGAGTGAGTACTACCCTATTGCTTAACATGGACAATGTACCTTCATACATAGACTCGGCGTGCACAAAGAAGTGGTAGTTGAACAATTTTCTTAGGAGTTTTTACAGATAAAATTGAAGTAGAGCAACTATGAACTCAAAAGGAATGTGCAAAGAAGACAAAGGCACAAAGTAGAATGTGCCAAGGAATGCTGCAATATAATTTCAAATTATGCGCTCAGGTGTGAGGGTGTGTTCAAAGTACAGCTTCAGGCAATGTACTTGGATATAATGGGAGAAAAACTGCTTTAAAATATTCTGGGATAATTTTCTAAGTAGAAGCCCCTAACTCTGACTCCAATCAACCACAACATCATCAACTGAGGGACTATTTTCCAAGAGCAAAGTGAGAAAAAGAGGGCTCATTTCAGTTAGTGTTCAGGTTGAAGCATGGCAATCACATAACTTTTCTTATAAGTCTTCATTTATTTTGGAGCATTAAAGTAGGTAAAAGCCAAGTAAATATTTTGCATGTACCTAAATTCATTGGGATGTATTCTATTGGTCTCTCTTTAACTTGAAAGTTATAGATTATGTCTTTTTATATTCTATCAGGATAATAATTTGCTGTCAGTTATTATTTTCTCTTCCTCTTCTTTTGCCCTTCCACATACATAATTATTATTTAAAGAGACATACTTGACCTTTCATTTCTAAATTTTTCAAAATTATCTGAACTACTTCATACTTCTGGCAGCCTCCTATATCTTTCTCAAGGGAAATATTTATGTCACTACCATTTTTATACTCTATGATATTGGATATCTTCCTGCCTAATTCAGTGCGAGATATACATTACAGTCATCCAGATATCTCAACACTCGTACCATCATAACATCCTATGTTACTTAGAAATCATGCTTTTAGAATGTCTGGAGAAGTGGCATCTCTCAATTTTTAATGACCCTAAGTGATAATTACAAGCAGTGATGTTTTAAACCAATATGCCACTCAGTAGATGAACGAATTGACAAAATGTGGTTTATGTATGCACAGTGGAATTTTATGCTTCCAATTCATATGGAAATGGAAAGTCTTGGAAAAATCAAACTAAGTAAAATAAACAAGACAAAAAGAAACAGATTCCGTGGTTTCCTCATTTGTCATAAGTAGGAAATGTGTGGGATAGTACTAGCAGTTGAGCAGAATTGCTCAATAACTATGTATTTATGATGATATAAGATGATGATGAGCGAAATGAACTTCTGTATATGGAAACAGAGTTTAACTTTGTGGTTGTTGTTTTTAATGTACTATGTGATTTCTTTTTTCTTTTGTGTTTTCCCTTTGGTTTATCCCCTGTTATATTTGATTTCAGTATCCTGTGTATTTTATATACATTTATCTTAATTTGGCAAGGGAAGAGGAACAACGAAATGGCGAGACAAAGAACAAAGGGCAAACCAACGCAATAGCAATACTCACAAGACAACATGTTGGAAATTTACAATACAACTTGTGAGGCGTATTGGAGTGAAGGAAAACTGTGAGAAAAATGAGGGAGCGGGTAAAAAGTTCAACATGTTATGTATTTACTATCTTACAATTACTGCAAAACCTTCTACATATCACCTTGACAATAAAATTAAATTAAAAATGAGCTGCATAAAATATAATTTCACTCTCTTGGTATAATAAATATTATACTATGTGTATAACCTTTTTAAAAAATGAAGATTTTGGCTGCTAATTTGAATTAATTACCCCTTTCTTTATCAGAGGGTCATCAACTTGAATATTACCAAACTATACAATATTTTCAGAATATACTTGCCATTATTTTGAAAAAAATTATTTTAGTATTGTCTCATGCTAAAACAAAAATAGTTCAATTCTATTGAAACTCCTAACATTTAAAACGGAATAATTGTTAAGAGGACAGAGTATATGTGTTCTTCAACATTCCTATTACTACTAACTACTCATTTTCAAATTCTGAACATGCCATACTAGAGACATTCAATACAGTACCTGTTTGCATTTTATTTAATTTTTCAATGGGGTGTTACATATTTAAATTCAACAGAAAAAATAGCCACATTCTGGTAGAAGGTAAAATTATGAAGTATCTATAATAATTCCTCAAGAGTAAATATTTGTTCATCAATGTAAGCTATTATTTCTAAGACCATCAATCCCAAATTTTTATGCAAAAAAGTCATCCTAGTCCAACAATTTCCAACTTGTCAGGTGCACCTTAAAATTCCTTAAATTCAAATCATGACAAGTGTATAACTTTTGTAAAAAAAAATACTACACTTCTGCTAATGTGATGCCCTTCGTATTGTGGAAAGAACACTACACTAAACTTTACTGCATCATTTTCCACCCAGTGTTATTCTTGAGATCGGAACACTTGCAAATAATATTTATAGTTATATATTTTATCTATCATAGATATTCAGGAGATCTGAATGTCTGAATATTAAGATCTGAAGATTATGGTTCAAAGCCCACCTAGGCAGGAAGGTTCCTTAGATTCTTATCTCCAATAAACTGCTCATGAAAAGCCTGACGCAAGTGGCACTGAGGTTCAAGTGGTAAAGTAACAGCCTTGAGCAAAAACAGGCTCAGGGACAGTTGCCAGGCCTACAAGTTAAGCCCTGGGACAAACCAAACAAGAAAAACAAAATAAAAACAAACCCTAAGCCTAGCATTTTTAACATTGTATACAGAGGTATATAATTAAGGAAATTTCTTCCTGTGTTATGTATAGGTAGAAGAAAAAAGATGTCACACATTTACTCTCTTCATACCATGTTACACCAGAATCTCAAAATATTGCTCTTCATCTAAATTTATAAACTAATAGCATCAATTTGTTGGCAACTTTGTCTAGATTATTCACATTATCATGAACTGTTGGAATTAACAATTAACTAAGTTCTAATTATACCTCACTTGAAAGAATATTTTAGGCAAATAGAATGTCAGATTCATTTGTGAATTTGTAAATTAAATCTTCTACTTAAAAAGAATTTTGTAGTAACCTATAGAATATTAAAATACAAACAAAAATGTTTATTTTAAATCTAAATTCTAATTTAGCCAGGTCTACAAACTCCTACATTAAATGAACTTTCTTATTTCTCTAGGCTTAAGCTTTTGTAATCCTTCATCATTTCCTTGGACTCTAACAGAATGATGCATATTTTTTCAAATTTTTGCTTGGGAATCATGAGCTCTTTTGCATATAGTAATTTTTTGTTTTGAAGAGAACATTTAGAACACAACTGAGGATTATATATGAATTGGATTTCAATAGGAAACTTGACTTCTCAAAACATAATGACAAAACTAGCCCAAACTTCCAACGGTGTATTCCTTTCTTGTATATTTTTTATTCCTTTCTTGGTTTGTTTTATTGAGACAAAATTATACTACCTAGTCCAGTGAATGTATCACTATGTAATTGCACTCTCTACTCACGTCTTAGTCTGAGTTCTAGAATTCCTGGTTTGTATCACATTGTCCTACAATAGTTTGTTTTTTTATTTAATCTAGATACAGACAAGCAATTCTTAACTTCTCCATTAATATTTTCCACTAGACTGATAGCTCAGACTGTTCATGTACTATTTTCAAAGATGTTCTAACATTTGACACAGGATATGAACATTTTCAGATCCACCTGAAGGGGTCTCTGATTTATTTCTCCCTCGATCCAATCCCTTTACTAATGACTTGAAATTTTTACTATCTCTGTTCCCACCTATGTAATATTCTCAAGCTTTTTTGGGGAAATTTCACTTGAGTACTTTCTAATATTAAAAATTATCACTTGATTGTAGTCTTATAGGACATATTTTCTATTATTTTCTAACTTTTCTACACAATCTGAGAATTTTTTCATATGTGTGTTTGAATACGTAAGTGCTTCTGTGTGTACGTGCGTGTTTGTATGTATATATGTATGCAAAAACCTCAAGCTCTTATTCAGTAATCTTGCTCATAACTATTCCATCACTTGCACAATTCTTCCAGTGCATCTTTTGGCTGGTTAATTATAGATAGTGTCTCAAGACTCTTCAGCCCAGGCGGGATGCAAACTGAACTTCCCAGACTCCTTTACATTCTTAGGTTTTATTTCTCCAGGAGTATCAACTTTTGAACTACAAACATTTTTGTAACTGTTACCCAGATTTTTGACTCGAGTTCATATAAAGATAGATGAACATACAAATTACATACGCTGAGTGTACACTCTTTGAAATGTGATCCTAAGTAAGGTGCCAGTGGCTCACACATGTAATCCTAGCTAATCCAGAGGCTGAGATTTGAGGACTGCAGTTCAAATCCAGCATGAGTAGGACAGTTTCTGAGGCACTTATCTCTAATTACCCACCAGAAAACTGGAAATGGTGCTGTGGCTCAAGAGGTTGAGCACAAGCTTTGAGCTGAAGAGTAGAGGGACAGTGCCAAGGCCCAGAGTTCAGGCCCCACTACCATCAAAAAAAAAAAAGAAAAGAAAAGAAAAGAAAACGAAAAAGAAATGCGATCTTAGCCACCAGTTCATTGGTAGTATAATTCCTGTTCTCTCAACTTGGCCTTTTATTTTTTTTATCAGTTAAGTCCATGGTCTTATATCTGACTGGCTTGGAACCAGAATTATTCTTCCATTCTACTTTTTACAAATTTGCATGATTAGCTACCATGATTTAGAGCTAGTAGAAAAAAGAGAGTGGCCTCATTCTTCATGTTCTACTTAGGAGTAATGCTTTTTCTATATCACTCCCATACGTCTACATACTGGCCTTGGCTTTCTTGTTTCAAAGTTGTCTTATTTGCAGAGTTTTCTATAGTGTATTGAACCATTATACTTAAACACAGAACTTCTCTTTCTCCTATTCCTGTTGCTTCTCCTTCTGTTAACTTATGTACACTTGATTAATAATGCACAACACAAACACTGACAAAAAATGTTTCTGAGAACCTTCTTCCCACTTAAAATTGGTCTTAATTTATAGAGCACTTACGAAATTTGAACTTAATGTACTCCAGGATAATTTTTTTTATGTTATTGTGAAAATGGTGGACAGAGGTTTAGAGTTACATAAGTAAGTTAATGAGTACATTATCTAACGAACATTGTTACCTCCTCTTTTGTTTTTCTCCTGCCATCCTTTTTCTCCCCACCGCCCCAAATCTCCTCTCCCATCCCCAACTTGTAAGTTCATTTTCAACATAGTGTCTTGTTCATCTCATTATAACAATGGGTCAAACTCTATACTTTTTCCACCATTTTATTTCCCTTCCTCTCCCCACATTAGAAAAATGTATATGTATTCTTATCAGAAAAAGAAGAGAACACACCCAAATTAATAAACTCAGAGATGACATTAGAAACATCACCACGGAAACAACCAAGATTCAAAACATTATAAGGGAATACTTCTCAAAACTTTATGCTAATAAGTTTGAGAACTTGACAGAAATGGACCTCTTCCTAGCAAATATTGACATGCCAAAACTAAACCAAGATGAGTTAAACTATCTTAACAGGCCCATATCAAGCATTGAAATAGAAACAGCAATAAGAGACCTCCCAGCTAAGGAAAGTCCAGGACCAGATGGTTTTACAGCGGAATTTTACAAGTACTACAAAGCAGAGCTCACACCAATTCTCCTCCAACTCTTCAATGAAATTGAAAAAGAAAGCTCACTACCGAACACATTCTATGAAGCCATCATAACCCTCATCCCAAAACCAGGCAGGGACTCATCAAAGAAGGAGAACTATAGAACCATTTCTTTGATGAACATTGATGCAAAACTTCTCAACAAAATTTTGGGCAACTGACTTCAAAATTCATCAAAAAAATCATACACCACGATCAAACAGGATTCATTTCAGAGATGCAAAGCTGGTTCAATATACGCAAATCAATTAATATTATTCATCACATCAACAGGAGCAAGAATAAGAACCACATGGTTATCTCAATAGACGCAGAAAAAGCATTCGACAAGATCCAACAACCCTTTATGATGAAGGTTTTGGAAAAATTAGGAACCCATGGAACATTCCTCAATACAATAAAGGCTGTATATGACAAACCTACGGCCAGCATTATACACAATGGTGAAAAACTAAAGCCATTTCCTCTTAACTTAGGAACAAGACATGAATATCCAAGCTCTTTCCTTCTCTTCAATCTAGTATTAGAATGCCTAGCTACAGCAATAAAACAAGATGCAAACCCAAAGGGGATCCAAATAGGGAAAGAAGAAATAAAACTCTCCCTCTTTGCAGATGACATGATCTTGTATTTAAAGAATCCCATAGACTCCACTCCCAAATTACTCAAGCTGATTCAAAACTTTGGCAAAGTAGCAGGGTATAAAATTAACCCCCAAAAATCAATGGCTTTTCTGTATGCCAACAATGAGAAAAGTGTGGCTGAATTTAGGAAAGCAACTCCATTTGTAATAGCCCCACAAAAAATAAAATACCTAGAAATTAACTTAACTAAAGAAGTGAAGGACCTCTATGATGAAAACTTTAAAATCTTGAAAAAGGAAATCAACACAGAACTTAAAAAATGGCAAAACCTCCCATGCTCCTGGATTGGAAAGATTAACATCGTGAAAATGGCAATACTTCCCAAGGCTATCTACAAATTCAATGCAATACCTATCAAAATTCCACCCTCATTCTTCAAGGAAATAGAAGAGGCAATCCAAAAATTCATATGGAGCAATAAAAGACCCCGAATAGCCAAAATGCTCCTCAATGGAAAGAACACTGCTGGAGGAATATCAATACCAAATTTCAAACTCTACTATAAAGCCATAGTAATCAAAACAGCTTGGTATTGGCATAAGAACAGACCTCAGGACCAATGGAATAGAATTGAAAACCCAGAAATGAACCTACAGACCTATAGCCATCTAATCTTCGATAAGGGAGCTAAAACAATAGAATGGAAGACAATAGCCTCTTCAGTAAATGGTGCTGGCAAAACTGGTTAACTACATGTAGAAAACTAAAGCTAGATCCTTATATATCACCCTGCACCAGAATCAACTCCAAATGGATCAAAGACCTTGAACTCAAAGCAGACACTCTGAAAACATTACAGATGGAATAGGAGAAACCCTAGGTCTCCTTGGCTCAGGCCAAAATTTTCTGAATAGAGACCCGGAAGCACAACAAATCAAAGAAAGGTTGGACAAATGGGATTGCATAAAGTTGCAGAGCTTCTGCAGGGCAAATGACATAGCTAGCAAGATCAATAGAAAGCCCACGGATTGGGAGAAGATCTTTACGCCATACAACGGACAAGGGTCTCATATCTAAAATATACTTGGAACTCAAAAAATTAAACCACCCAACAACAAATTCTCAAAGAAACAACTGCCCAATAAGTAAGTGGGCGAAAGACTTAAAGAGAAGCTTCTCTGAAGAAGAAAGAAGGATGGCCAATAGACACATGAAGAAATGTTCAACATCCCTAGCCATAAAAGGAATGCAAATCAAAACAACATTGAGATATCACCTCACTCCAGTTAGGACAGCAAAAATCAAGAACTCTAACAACAACAGATGCTGGAGGGGATGTGGACAGAAAGGAACCTTACTTCATTGTTGGTGGGAATGTAAACTTGTTCAACCACTTTGGAAAGCAGTATGGAGGTTCCTCAAAAGACTTCACATACAACTCCCCTACGACCCAGCAATCCCACTTTTGGGCATTTACCCTAATGTTTACAAAAAAGACCACACTAAAGCTCCCAGCACAACTATGTTTATTGCAGCATTATTTACCATAGCTAAGATATGGAACCAACCCAGATGCCCCTCAGTAGATGAATGGATCAAGAAAATGTGGTATGTATACACAATGGAATTCTATGCTTCCATCAGAAAGAATGACATTTCCCCATTTGTTAGGAAATGGAAAGGCTTGGAAAAAATTATATTAAGTGAAGTAAGCCAGGCCCAAAGAAACATAGGTCCCATGGTTTCCCTTATTTGCAATATCTAGTATAGGTATGAGTCAAGCGGAAAAAGTCAGATAATGTGATGTTAGGAAAACGAACCCTCAAATATGTATTTTAAGGTTTTTGTTTCTTTCATGCATGTGTTTCTAACGCATTTATAAGATTATTTCTTTGTTGCTTTGTATGTCCCTCCCCCACAGTGTAACTGCCGCTTTCACTATATTTGATATCAGTATAACATGTGGAGGAGACGGGGACAAACAAGTCGTTTAAGGATTCAGGTGGACCTGTTGCAACAATGAGAAGTACAAAATGTCATGTCAAAACCAGCTTTACAATGTCGATGTGGGGGGGTATGATTGGGTGGGGGGGAGCGGGGAGGCTGGGAAGGGAGGTGAAGGGTAAACAAAGGAGGAGGCTGCAATGCTTGGTAAGAAATGTATGCATTATCCTGCCCATGTAATTGTAACCCCTCTGTACGGTATGTTCTCAAATAAAATAAAATAAAATAAAATAAAAAAAAAGAAAAATGTATATGCAAATTGCAACTCACTGACCTCAAATACAGTGGAAATGGGTTCTACCATGGAGGAAGAAAATAGAAGAGAAACAGAAAAAATCACATAAGAAATGATAGGTGCATTAGAAACAATACTAAGAAGGCAAAAAACAAGTTGTGTCCGTATTTGGGGATTCATTTCAGTTCGCATTGTTTTATCCGGCCATATGTACATGGATAATGTTTTATAAGCCATGTAAATTCCATATTTTCTCATTACTAAGTTGTCTCTGAAACACGTGTTACCTTGTGTCCAAAGATGTCTTTGTGTTATTTCAATGAAGCCAGCAATCATTCATTTTGCCTGGAGTAATACCGTAGATTGTTACTGGAAGTAAGTGGAAGGAACCTTTACAGGAAGTAGAAACAATCCAGGAGAGAAATAGAACATAGAGAAATGACAAAGTTCAAGTTAATTTGTGCTCTCGTTTTTACTGTACAAGAAAATAATCCAAGGCTTGAAGGAAACTCTGTCCCTAACTTTTTCGAGTGTGCACTTTAGTCATAAAACTTTTCTGTAAACTTCTAGTTGAGAGTATTACAAAAGGAAACAATATGCCATTTGAAGGCAAACATAGAAAAAAAAAGGAAATAACGTTGTTTTACAATGTACTACTACAAAGACACAAAGACATGGAGGACTTAAAATGTCTTTTGCATGGATATTTAACTCCTGAGATGATTGTCTTGATGCAAAAGTCACATATCCATTCCTTTATTCTGGTCCTGAGTTCTCCATATCAATATGGATTCCAAAAAGCAGGATCCAGTGAGTATGATTAGCAAAAGGAGCCTCTTTTCAAAGCAGTGCTTCAAGGATGGGCCCAAAGAAATATGTGGGTTTCTTTTGTTTGCTTGTTTGTTTCTTTAGTTTGTGCTGATTCTGGGGCTTGAACTCAGAGCCTGGACCCTGTCCCTGAACAATTGTCTTTCCTGCCCACCTGCCCCCAATGCTAGTACACTACTGCTTGAGCCAAAAGTCCACTTCTGGATTTTTTGGTGTTTAATTAGAGATAAGAATTTGACAGATTCTCCTGCCTGGGTTGACTTTGAACTGAGATAGTAAGAAACCTAAGTGACATCAACTGTATGAACTTCTCTTTTGAACCAAGAAATATTAGATGAAGTTTATTATAAAGGTAATATTTGACAATTTTTAAAAAAGAGAATATGTGCAGCAAAGAAGCCATAACTTAAGTATTAACTCAGCAAAAGTAGGTGCACTGAGTCATATTGGAAAAATTTTTTCTGCTTGAGAAGATTACTATTGAATTCGTAGTTCCTTTTGGGGAAACTTAAAGTATATTTCACATTTTTGTTGGTCGTGGGGATTGAACTCTGATCCTGGGCACTGTCCCTCAGCTCTTCAGATCAAGTTGGGTGCTCTGCCACTTTAGTTACAGCACCACTTCCGGGTTTCTGGTAGCTAATTGAAGATCAGTGTCTCATGTACTTTCCTGACCAGGCTAGCTTTGCACCACAGTCCTCTGGTCTCAACCTCCTGAGTAGCTAGGATGACAGGCGTGAGCCACCAGCACAAAGCTCATATTTGCATTTATGTGCACTTAATGACACTGTAGACAAACAATGGAAATTTGACTCAAATTATGACATTGCAGCATTTCAGAAAATTTGAGGTAGCAATAAATATGTCATCCTTTTCCATGTTGTTACATTGACTCATGAGCTTTTGGACTCTTATTTTAGCATCCTCTGAGGTCTGTATCGGTGGACTTAGTATAAATAATTATTAGTAGAGAAATAGTGAAAGACTGAGATTTTTAGAAAGCAAAGAAGACCAGATATGAAAGAACAACAGAGAATGAGATAAAACTTATCTCACAGAGATTCAGAACTAGCCTAAGTGATTTAGAATACCAAAGGCAATGAGGAATAAGCCTACTTGATAACTAGTTCTTTAGTAACCAAATATGGTTCCCTAGAACAGTTTCTGATATAATTTAGTTATTATTATCATTTATTTCTTCCATCTGGATTTATTCCTTCATTTCTATCACAACTATTAATTAGCTGGTGCCTTTTTGATGCCAAAACTGACCAAAAAGATTTCCAAATCTCACTTAGACTTAGATTAATCCTTACCTGATATCTAAGGACATTCTTGACATTAATTTCTGTGACCTACCTACCAAAACGTTTTGTTTATTTTTCTCAACACTGTCTTCTAATATAGGTAAAGTACATGAATTAAGAACTATTGTTAGGTCATAGTTGGAAGGGGCAATTTTATATTCCAAGTATAGGTTCTTTATTTGACATTTACTAGCTAAATGATTTTTTTGCCAGTCCTGGGGCTTGAACTCAGGGCCAGGAAACTCTTCCTGAGATTTTTCTTTTTTTTTTTTTTTTGCTTGAGGCTAGCACTCTACCATTTGAGGCATAGCACCACTTCTTTTTCTGTTTACGTGGTACTGAGCAATTGAACCCAGGGTTTCATGCATGATAAGCAATCACTGTACCATGAAGCCACATTACCAGAGCCCTAAATGACTTTCTTAAGATGAGATTATTTTTTCATTACATTACTATGCATTATAATTTAGCTAAGTGGTAGAAAAGGAAGTGGAAAGCAATACTAAGACCAGTAAGGCTGACATTCCTATCACATCACTAGAGAAGTACAGTGTTAAGACCTTCAGGACTCATAGGGCTATTGCATGTGACATTATTATTTTACATTATTACATAATATTTTACATTATTATGTAAAAAAAATCATTAACAGTCTTCTCCGACATCCATAACATTCTGCTTCCACTTTCAAGTTCAAGAGCCAAAAATCTAAGTTTTTTTATTGATTGGGTGTGTTTCCTAGGAAGGAAGAAAGAGGATGTGGAAGGTGATGTTGGAAAAATACTTATATTGGCTCCCAGTCCACATGTTTTGCATTTTTAAAAAGTGCTACTGATGAACTCCCACATCTACTTGACTATGCTGTCTGCACAAGATGCAGATAAATGAAGACATTTATTCTGGTGAATAGTCATATATATTAACAAAATCCAGTTCTGGAAAAAAAGTTACTACTATAAAGTATTGTTTATAAAATGGTTTCATGTCCTAGCATAACAAAATGCAGTATTGAAATGATTACTCCAGCTTTCTTTGAGATTTTATGCTGTCTCAGCATCAAGAGGTTCTCGAATTCCAGTAATATACAAGCCTAAGATATGATTTGGAGATCTCAGTAGTTTTAGAAACAAAGGTACATAATAGCTTCCTTCCTGCAGAGACAGGTGATGGCATGTATGACTGATTGTATTATAGTTATCTTCTTTTTCCTCTTCGTTTCATGTTGCATATCTTGGCATATTAGTTTGTCCTGCTTCAGCTTCCTGTAGGTGAGATTTACCTCTACTCTGCAATGTCAAGATGGGTCAGGTGACTTACTTCAGCTTACAAAAATGAACCAGAAGTGTTGAAAGGTTATTTCTAGAGGAAGATTTCTATCTCATTGTCTGTGTCTAAGAGCTAACTTCTTTTCCCTTAGCTATAAAAATAGCATATTTCCAGAGGGAATCTTCTTTCAACTTATATACTGGAAGAATATAGCATGTGAAATTGAGGCAAAACTCAAACACAGCAAGAGTTAAGATAATATTAGAATATGATATTAAGATATTAGTTTCTTACTATTCTTGTATACCTTTATGATAGTTGACTACAGTACATCAGAATTTAAGAAATACTAAACAAGTACTAAACAAATAGATAACACTTCCTGTTTGATGCTATTACATATTTTTAATAAATAAGCATTCTCTATGTGATCACTTGAGGGGTAAACTTTTTTTTATACTTGTGTTTAATCACTCTAGAGCTCTGTATCTAATATCCACAATCATTATCCAGACCTTGTGATTGAGATGAGGAAGAACAAAATATCTAGATTTCTCACTTCTCTTTTCCTCTTCTCCTTTTTCTAGTGAGAATTCTCATCCTTTCTCCAAATTCTCCTATTAATAAAGGAAGAATGAGACATTGTGGATATCAAGCAAAAGGCTTCAAAGCCAGAATTTTATTCTTTCAGAAATAGATGAAGTAAATAAGAGTGACTCAAGGAAGAAGAAAAACATGATGTTTTCCCTTTCTGCTTCAACAATAGAGTATGAACACAACTCTAAATGTTTAATACCATTGGCTTTTGCTAATTTTTTAAAAATATAGTGTTTCAAAATAAATAATAATTTTAAAAATTAAAAAATTTAAAATATGTAGTAATTTGTTGTTTGCTTTTGGGAGGCATGAAATGACTGCATTAACATTGTGTATGTTGAGAGGCTAAATTTTATTTGAATCTAAACAAAATGAAAAAATATATGATGTTAAGATAAATAACTTTTAGGTACATTTTCAACATGACATACACACAGGGACATCTTTTTTCTTCTTTTTCTCTCCACACTTCAATAAGCAGTTCATGTAATTCAAATAGCTGTGTTTCTTTCAGAAATAGATTAGACATAAAAAAAGTTAGAAGAAGAATACGAGGATTGGTGGTGCATTCTTTAAAAATAGCAGTCAAATAATTATTAACCATAATTCCAAAATAATAACAATCAAATGCTCTTGAAAAGAGAAGATTGTAAGCAGAATATACAAAAAGTGATAATGCCAAAACTGCTTCAGGAGATGCTCTCTGACATTTAAGATTTCTAGTACATGACAATGTTTTAATCAGGAGTGAATGCTTTCAGGAACTATTTTTTTCTAATTATAGTTCATTGAAGAAATATGTTGTTCAAAATTCATGAAAGGATAACAGGTTATAGTAGAAAGAATGCTTACACACTCATTGTGGTAGGCAGTAAAATACCTTCCCAAAATATCTATAGTCCCGAAATATCTAATCCATCAAATGTAGATTTACATTTTATAAAGTTTGTAAAATAATCAGCTTTCATTACCTAAGGAATACAAATTTGAATAATTATCAGATGGGAAAAGTATACTCAAAAGTCCCAGCTGTAGTTAGAGAGGGACATCATTAGGTAAGAACCATCAGTTAGATGTAAAGATGCTACATTAGAAGATAAAGGAAAAGACAACAATCCAGATTCTGAAGTTTCTGGAAAGCGGAACAGGAAGTAAAGGCCTTTTCCACTGGAATCATCTGAAAAATATTTTAGCTCTGTAGGTGGCTCAATTTTAATCTAGTGAGACTTCTTTTAGATTTCTGTCCTTTAGAACTGTAAAATGAAAATATGAATTATTCAAGACAATTAACTTGTAGAAATATTTTACAGCAGATTTGGTTTAGTAAACTAACTCAACTACAGCCTTTTTCTGATGTGACTACAAGGATACCACATGTCCTAGTTTCCGAGAATAAGACAAACTTGCCACCAGCTTTGTACACATGTATGATCTATATACTACTACGGGTCTTGCATTAATGAAGTCTTGAAATTCTAAATAATATTTAAATAAGAAGTTCCCTATCTGCATTTTCACATTTGGGGATCATTAATTACCAAAGTTATGTAGAAGGCTAGGGTAAGAATATAGAAATGAAATCTGTCTTCTAAATTATAAAGATCATTTATGTCACTTTGATTTACAGTTTGTAAGGTAATAAAAATAAGGTAAAACAGAAACAGTAAGTCAATTTTCTATCTTTCCTAACTTTCCAACAGAAATTAGAGAATCCAGGAAAGATACAGCAATCCCAGGATGCTATAGCATGTTATAGGATCACTTAATGGTGAAAAAGAAGTTAACAAAAATGGGTCCCCTGGAACAATGTGAAACAAAATCTATACCTACAGATTGTGATATAACTAGAAAATAGTTTCCACTATGCTAAGTCTTTGATACTTTAGGTTTGTTTACACAGCAACATTCCTCTTTTAGGAAATGACTCTTTATTAATACTAAGTGTTTGCAGCTTATAACACAGCAACAAATAATGATTCTAAATATAAACAAGCATGATACTAAGAGTAACCAAGGCTACTTGCATTGCTACAGCTGATAAAGAAGAATAATCTTGGGGAATAGTCAAACAATCTTGAAATATTTCATACCTTTCCTCTTCTTCAACACGAGAAGTCCTAGTCTAGATATGTAAAATTTTAATAAAGGATTTTTATATTTCTTATTGTTCACCCTAACCATTATTTTATAGACAAATGTTTACTGCTTTGGCTTAGGTGTTTTCTTGCCTTTGGGTGTTGTTCTCTATTATTTTGGCAACTACATAGAAAAACAAGATAAATCCATTTTGCTTATTTTCGATTGTTCAAAGTCAATCTGTCTTCAGTTTTCTGTTCCCTTCTTCACTGCTAATTAAAGTGTAATTATTGCTCTTTAAATGATAACAAAAATGTGATACTTTTACATATATTCTCTTTGAAACTGGTGATTACAGGAGTGTCTACAATTGTTTGATAATTGTTTTCAAATATTTCCTTGGCTATTTTCATTATTTCCTTTGTTCCTGTCTTCTAATTAGGAACACAAGGTTACACAAAAGATCTTACTAAGGAATAGGATTTTAGGCAGAAAAAAATAGATGTATAATTAAAAGTTTTCATCTCTTAAGAGACTGAAAAGCTCAGAAGACATTTTGTTATTAGTGGTACGGTTAAGATGACTTGAATATTTTGTTTCTTAAACTAAGTGAAATGCATGTACAATGTTACACTTGTTCCAAAAAAATGATTATGGTTTATTCTTTTCTGCTTCAATGAGATGAAAGCTCTGACAAGGTTGGAGGGTATATTTATTTTAAGGTAGAAGTATTAATGATAGAAAGCCAAGGGAAATTCCTAAAACAGCACTGCCTATCACATATCAGTTAAATATAATTATGGCATATAAGTATATAAACACACAAAT
>NW_024871725.1:0-29362 GCF_019054845.1 Dipodomys spectabilis | reverse complement strand
TGAGCCACGATGTACTCGCTGGATTCTGGGGCCTCTGGGATGCCTATCTTCTCAAAGATCTCTGGCCAACGGCTGACCAGCTCTGTGGCACTCAATTCCCTACTCAAGTGTGAACAAGGTTGCCATGAGGTGAAGGCCTGGCTCAAGGGGCCTCCTCTTCTCCCCCCGGGGCCAGCCAGGATGTTCTACCACATCCAGCCCCCAAGTTTCATGTTGCAGAGAAAGGATCCTCGAGGTGCCCCGGGTTTCTGAATCTCCCAGAGTCCAGTGCAGGTGCTGGGAATCATCTCTTTTCACAACTGGCAGGCTAGGGATGGTGAGGTCACAATCTCTGCTCCCCACGACATCCTCAACTGTAGTGGTCACCCTAGAGAGAGCCAGAGGAGAATCAACAGCTGCTGCATAAAGGCCGTCAAGGCACGACATTCATAGCAGGAGACCATCTGGCTGGGGAACTCTGCCTGTGCTGCTTTGAACGTCCTTGTTTGGTGGCTGAAGTGGTCTATCTAATCCCAGGTGTTAGTGGAAATTTCCAGCTTCAAGAAAAAACCCTGGAAAAGGTGGCATTTCAGTTGTCCCAATCAAACGTAAAGGGTTCCAAAGTCAGCAGTCCCCTTTTCCTTCCAGACAGCCTACAGCAAGTTATAGAAACTGGCATTTAGAGAGTCTTAGCTAACTGCCACGGCCTGATACCGAGCAAGCTCCAGGAGGGGAAACACACTTGCCTACCACTGCCCAGCTGGAAAAGGCCTAAGAGGTATGCAGATTGGAGTCTGAAGGACTTCAGGGAGGGCTGCCCACCGGTGCACTCCCCCAGGAGGGAACACGCCACCACTGGGGGCCTGGAGCACCCTGCCCAGATGCCCATGGACACCGTTAATGCCCTGGGTAAGGTTGCCCCCTCATCCTCGGTCGTGGTGAACCATCTAATATGTAACAACGTTCACCACTCCCCAGTCCCTCCTAGCTTCACAGCCCCTCCCCTACTCCCCCACATCTCAGTCCCTAATTATGTTTTGTAGACACATTCCCAATACACACGAGAGCAGACGGTCTGGCTGGAAGAGTGCGGCTGTGGTCACACTCGTCTCACAACCCTTCAGGCTGAAGACAGAAGCACAGGTGTCCACTCTGGTCTGGGGTTCACATAGGCATCTTAGGGGAGATCTATGCAGGCCCAGCAGCTACTGTGGGATACAGGACAGAGGGAAGAGATTGGTGGAAAAGAACATCTGCTGAAATCTTCCCCCAAAGGAGCCATGAAACGGTGAAGGAGAAAACAAAAATTATGGCATTGATGAAAAAAGAACAACACACACACACACACACACACACACACACAAATAAAATGCTTTTTCTCTTTTTAGACATGATGACTTAAATATATTTTCATTTTTTCTCATCTCCCTGCTCTCCCAACACACACACATCCAGACTGTGACAGAAGACTAATCCATGCAGTACCTGCAATTTGCCAACTGATCACTCACCTGAGGACAGTCTACTTGTGTAAGGGAAAGATGATCTCTTTCTCTCTCTCTCTCTCTCTCTCTCTCACTTGCACACACACACACACACACACACACACACAAACAGACTCAGAGCAGTGCCTCTCCTGAGATTGCTTGTTCCTCCTCTGGGACAAGGTGCAAGCTGGAGCACGGGGGTTCCATTGTCAGAACCAGGGGCTTGATCCAAGGAAGCACCGCTCTAATGATGTTGAACCACCCTGCCTCTCCCTTTCTCCAGGGCCAGACCCTTTCCCTTGGGAACAACCAGCCTTGACTCACCATTCACCAAAACCTCAGGTCAGGATGCTGGGTGTTGTCCTGAGATTGGTGGCTCCTCAGAGCCAGGACTGAAAACAAGCAGGGGGTCATAGTGTCCCAGAGGTGTGTCTGACCTGGGGTGGGGGCAGTGTTGGGGAAATGGATGGGATCCTAAAGGCTACATACATGGATGGACTCCCTACTTCCAGCCTAGATGAGTCTGGGTGACTTGGTGGATTCTTGGGGAGGACTAGGAGACCAGATGTACCTGGAACACCAGCAGATTCTGGCAGAGCTAGGAAATGTGATCAACCTGTGAGGACTGTTGACAGCTGGGATGGGGGGGAACAGGCCGAGTGTATGTGTGTCGGAAGGGGTGTGTTCCTCCCAGATATTCACCTTCTATCTAACTCCCAATTCCCTCACCTCCCTAGTGGGCTCTTCTGGGACCCTCCTCAAGGGAAAGGGTGACTGAGCACAAAAGACAAGGGCTCACACAGCAAGTAGGGCCTATCTTCTCCATCCAACACCCACCACCCCCGGCAAAAAGGAAAAGACCCAGAAAGGCAGGTGAGGTGCTGCTCCCCACCTCTGACTAAAGCCACCAGGTTCCCACCAGGGAGAAGAAGGGTGCAGATGCACAGCTGTGTAGCTCCCACTGCTCCAGGCCAGGGGCTCTGTGGCTCCTCCTTCTCACTCTTTCCTGCATCTTCCCGTTTCCTGGGACACTGACCACTAGGGATGGGGGTGGGATCCCCGGGTCGACACCCACCCTCACCCTCACCTGGGGAACATTTGTGGTAGGGCTATGGCAGACTGTGGGGTGCAACACAGGCGAGAGAAGGATGGGAGAGGGGAGGCAAGAGGCTTGGGTCCATGTCAGCAGGGGAAGAAGTGGGGCGGGAGGGTTCACAGGTTGTGGGCCCTTGGCAGCCACTCACCTGTGCTGCTGGGAGAAGCTGTAGGCAGTGGCTTTGTGTGCATGGACTGAGGGCTGGGACCGGGTCAGGGCTGAAAACCGGCCAGGGGTGTGCCATCTCTTTTGGGCGACTGTGAGAGACAATGCGGGTCCAAGTTGAAAGCACTGTGTTTGACACACCATGCTGCTGGGAGGAGGCAGGTGTATCTGTGGAAACATAGAGGGGCTGCACGAGGCCTCTGCTCCTCCTCCTCTTCCAAGGCCGACCCTGCCACCATCACCTCCGTGCTCACTACACCGGGACCTCAATCTCAGGGCTGCCATGACCACCACGCCTCCTCATGGCTGCCCGTAGCAGGGTGCCTGCTGTGCCAGCTCTATACGCTCTGTGCTCCCCACCAGGACCTGTGCAAATGTTTGGGGAGGCTGCCAGATGATGAAACTGCTTGCCCTTATGCATGTGCTTGCTCTTTTCTCTCCTCTCTCTCTCTCTGCCCCCACTCCTCTCCTGGGCCACCTTGTGCCTGCCCCCTCCCCCAGTGCTTTCCCCCATGCTCCTGGGCACTGCTGCCATCTCAGTGAGCCCTGGCCCCTGCCCCCTCTTTCCCTTGGCCATGTCCACTTTTCCACTAAGCCCCTCCTTCCACCCTTGGCTGCAAGCCCAGCCCTGATTAGGCCCTAAGCCTTCCAGGCCATGGCAATTGCAGCCTCACCACAGCACAGCACTCCCCCCCAACGCCAGTCCCTTCCCTGGGAATTGATTCTCTCCTAGCCCCGCTGGTGGAGGAGACTCTCCTCCATCTCACACCAACCAGGTACACAGTGACCCTCGTGTGCGTGTGTGTGTGTGTGTGTGTGTGTGTGTGTGTGTGCGTGTGTGTGTGTGATTGTGTGTGTGTGGGTGATTGTGTGCATGTGTGTGTGTGAGACTGTTGGGGATAACAACCTCTCAAGGACTCAGAACATAGCACCCTTTGAGATGACTCAGCACACAGCACACTTCAAAAAACAGCATAAAGCACCCTGTGTAAAGGATTCAGCACACAGCTCCTTTTGAAGGACTCAACATACAGTACCTTGTGTAGAGTACTCAGCACACAGCACAGCACACTTTGAAGGAGGGAGTCCATAGCCCGCAGTGTAAAGGACTCAGCACATGGCATGCTTTGAAAAACTCAGCGTGTAGCACTCTTTCCCAGGGACTCAGTACATAACACCCTGTGTTAAGAGCACACACAGCCCCCTTTGAAGGGCTGAGTATGTAGCACCCTGTGTAAAACAGTTCAAACCACCCTTCAAAAGACTCAGCACATAGCACAATTTTGAAGTACTCAGCACATACCACCCTGTGGAAGGACTCAGCACATACCACACTGACAAAGGATTCACCACACAGCACCATTTGAAGGACGGTACAGAGAACCCTGTGTAAAGGACTTGGCACACAACACTTGAAAAATTCTCCTCATCCCTCTCTTCTCAAGGGTTCAGTACATTGCAGCAGCCTTTGGGATGAATTAGCACACCAAACCTTTTGAAGGACTCAGCACACAGTACATTATGTAATGGACTCAGCACATAGCACCCTTTGGGATGACTCAGCAAACAGCACCTTTTTGAGGACTCAGCACAAAACCCCAATGTGGAAAAGCCCCAGCAAACAGCACCCTGTGAAGGACTCAGCACATAGCTGTATGTCAGAGTTCAGCTGTCATTAGAATTAGGGTGCTTTCTTCAGTATCACCATTCTTCAGAAACACTTCACAAATCCTACTAGTTTACATTAGCCAACCTGTGTTTTATGGGGGAGAGTCAACTGGGGGTCTTGAACGCAAAGCTTGGGGTCCCTTTCCCTGAGCTCTTTGGTTCAATGCTAGAGCTCTTCCACTTGGAGTCATAGCTTCAATTTTGTTTTTTTTGGGTTGTTCTTTGACAGGTCTTATGGTGATCAGGAAGGGAAGGCCAAGTTGGGGTGTCTGTGGGCAAAGGCTCTTACCTCGGCCTGGAACTGACCTCTCCTTTCCTTGTGCCCCTGGGTGCTGGGCCTCCTGGAGCTCTCATGGCCTAGGGGGAACAGACCTGCTCTGGCATGCATCAGCACTCAGGGTGAACAAAAGTCAGCTTGGTCCTGGTCACTTCCCAAAATTGAAGTCTAGAGAACAATGGCATGGGGCTGCATATCCCTCATCTGGCCACCAGGGGGCAGGGGTCGCCTACCAGAGTTGTGTTTACTCTTCCTTCCCTGGGGCCCCCACCAAAGTCCTTGAGACTCTTACTTACAAGTAACCATCAAAAGGCAAGTGGGGCTGTGGCTCAGGTCGCAGAACATTAGCCTTGAGCAAGAAAACTCAGGGACACAATAACCTCCCAAAAAATAAAATATTTAGGAATTAACCTAACCAAAGATGTAAAAGAACTATTTAATGAAAACTATAAAAAGTTAAAGAAAGAAATTGCAGAAGACACTAGGAAATAGAAAGACCTCCCATGCTCTTGGATAGGCCGACTTAATATGGTAAAGATTGTAATATTCCAAAACTAATATACAAATTCAATGCAATTCCTATTAAAATCCCAATGACGTACATCACTGAAATACAGAAAACAGTCCAAAAATTCATATAGAACAACAAAAGACCTAGAATAGCCAAAACAATTGTGGGGGATAAAGACAATATGGGAGGGCTATCCATGCCGAACTTCAAACTCTACTACAGAGCTATAATAACAAAGACAGCATGGTACTGGCACAAAAACAGACCCGAAGACCAATGGAACAGAATAGAAATCCAGAAATAAATCCACAGGCCTACAGCCAGCTGATATTCGACAAAGGAGCCAAAGACATACAATGGAAGAAACATAGCCCCTTCATCTGCTGGTGCTGGGAAAACTGGACAGCCACATGCAGAAAACTAAAAGTGGACCCCAGCCTATCACCGTGAACCAACATCAACTCAAAATGGATTAAAGACCTTAACATTAAACCTGAATCTCTGAAACTACTGCAGGACAGAGTAGGAGAAACAATTGAACTAATAGGCACAGGAAGGAACTTCCTGAACAGAGTCCCAGGGTCACAGCAAGTTGGAGAGAGACTCGACAAATGGGACTACCTTAAAATAAAAAGCTTCTGCACAGCTAAATCTATTGCAACCAAGCTAGAAAGACAACCAACTAATTGGGAAAAAGTATTAACCAGCAATATATCAGACAAGGGGTTAACATCCTGTATATACAGGGAACTCAAGAAACTAATCCCTCCCAAACCTAACAAACCAATTACTAAATGGGCAAGGGAACTAAAGAGGGACTTCTCAAATGAAGAAATAAAAATGGCAAAGAAACACATGAGGAAATGTTCATCATCCCTGGTGGTGAAGGAAATGCAAATAAAGACAACCCTGAGATACCACCTTACCCCAGTCAGAATGTCCCACATCCACAAATAGGCCAACGACAAATGCTGGAGGGGATGTGGAAAAAGAGGATACCTATTACACTGCTGGTGGGAATGTACACTTATACAACCACTTTGGAAAGCAGTCTGGAGGGTCCTTAGAAAGCTAAAGATTGACCTCCCTTACAACCCAGTCATACCACTTCTAGGCATCTACCCTGAACAACAGGAACCAATATACAAGGACACGTGCACCTCCATGTTTATGGCAGCACTGTTCACAATAGCTAGGGTATGGAAACAACCCAGATGCTCCACCACAGATGAATGGATCCAAAAATTGTGGTATCTATACACAATGGAGTATTATGCAGCCATTAGAAATGACAAAATAATGGCATTTGCAGGGAATGGATGGAGCTAGAAGGAATCATGTTGAGCGAGGTAAGCCAAGAGCGAAGAGACAAACGGTGCATGGTCTCCCTGATAAGTGGATGCTAAATCCAAAATGTTAGGTGATACGACAAAACCAACAGGACTTAAGAAACAAAGAACTCCCACTCATCTGGTCGAACCACTACTAAATATTCCCATGGCTGCTGATCACATGTATGGTGTATAACATGTGAACACCGTTATATGTTACAGACTGTGATAGACAATTTGCTCCAGGAAAGTTAGAATGACCTTGTGACTTTAAATGAACATCATTATTCCACAATACTGTGAAATTCCAGAAATTATGTAATCACTTAATCACAATCAAAAAAAAAAAAAGAACCTCGGGGAAGGTAGGGAGGAAAAGGATGGTAGGGGGAAAACAATGGAGGGGGTAACAATGTTCAAGAGGAAGTGTACTCATTACCTCACTCATGTAACTGTAACCCTCTGTATAGCATCTTTACAGTAAAAAATAAATAAATAAAAGTAAAATGACACATATTGAAAAAAAAGAAAACTCAGGGATAGAGCTTAGGCCCTGAGTTCACACAGACACACACACACACACACACACACACACACACACACACACACACACACACACACACCACATGCATACAAAATCAGAGATTTCTACACTGCATTCTTTGGATATTCTCTACCTATCCCCCACTAAGCCTGATAGCTGTTGACCTAGGTGTTCGATGCATACACCATCACCTGGAATCTTTAATTTTGGGGAACAGAATGGCTAGAAGGTTAGCTTTCCCCCATCCCAGCTCCTTGATTAGGTCGTGGTCTATCCAGGCCTTTTGCGGCTCCCTTTACAGACTCTCCAAGATGTCTTCAAAAGGCCTCACATGCTGGGCACTGGTGGCTCATACCTGCCATCCTAAATACTCAGGAAGCTAAGATCTGGAGGATCATGCTGCAAAGCCAGCTGGGGCATGAAAGTGTGTGAAACTCTTATCCTCAATGAATCATCATAAAACAAGAAGTGTCCCTGTGGATCAAGGGTAGAGTGCCAGTCTTGAGAAAAAGAGCTCAGGGACAGTGCTCATGGACAACAACAATGAGAGACATTACACTTGACATTGAGATAGGGATGGGCCAAATATAATTGGAATTTTCAAGTGCTCCAAGACAAAGGAGTACCTCCTTTAGTCCTGTGCTCCTCCATCTTTTTTTTTTCTTCATTTTATTTTATTTTATTTTATTTGTGAACATACTGTACAGAGGGGTTACAATTACATGGGCAGGATAATTCGTAAATTTCTTATCAAGCATTGCAGCCTCCTCCTTTGTTTACCCTTCACATCCCTTCCCAGCCTCCCCCCCCACCCCTCCACCCAATCCTCCCCCCCCTGCAACCAACGTTGTAAAGCTCGTTTTCGACATGACAACTTGTACTTCTCATTGTTGCAACAGGTCCACCTGTATCTTTAAACGACTTGTTTTTCCCCAACTCCTCCACAAGTTATACGGAAGATATCGAATATAGTGGAAGCAGGGGTTATACTGTGGGGAGGGACATACAAAGCAACAAAGAAATAATCTTATAAATGCATTAGAAACAAATGCATGAAAGAAAAAAGCATTAAAATAGATATCTAATGGTTCATTTTCCTAACATCACATTATCTGACCTTTTCTGCTTGACTCATACATATACTAGATATTGCAAATAAGGGAAACCATGGGACCTATGTTTCTTTGGGTCTGGCTTACTTCACTTAATATAATTTTTTCCAAGTCTTTCCATTTCCTAACAAATGGGGCAATGTCATTGTTCCTGATAGAGGAATAGAATTCCATTGTTTAAATATACCACATTTTTTTGATCCATTCATCTACTGATGGGCATCTGGGTTGGTTCCATATCTTATCTATGGTAAATAATGCTGCAATAAACATAGTTGTGCTGGTAGCTTTAGTGTGGTCTTGTTTGTAAACATTTGGGTAAATGCCCAAAAGAGGGATTGCTGGGTCATAGGGGAGTTCTATGTGAAGTCTTTTCAGGAACCTCCATACTGATTTCCAAAGTGGTTGAACAAGTTTACACTCCCACCAACAATGAAGTAAGGTTCCTTTCTGTCCACATCACCCCCAGCATCTGTTGTTGTTAGAGTTCTTGATTATAGCCACTCTAACTGGGGTGAGGTGGTATCTCAATGTTGTTTTGATTTGCATTTCTTTTATGGCTTTTATGGCTAGGGAGGTTGAGCATTTCTTCATGTGTCTATTGGCCATCCTTCTTTCTTCTTCAGAGAAGTTTCTCTTCAAGACTTTAGCCCACTTATTTATTGGGCAGTTGTTTCTTTGAGGATTTGTTGTTGGGGAATTTAATTTTTTGAGTTCCAAATATATTTTAGATATGAGACCCTTGTCCGTTGTATGGCTAGTAAAGATCTTCTCCCAATCCGTGGGCTTTCTATTGATCTTGCTAGCTATGTCCTTTGCCATGCAGAAGCTCTGCAACTTCATGCAATCCCATTTGTCCAACCTTTCTTTGAATTGTTGTGTTTCCTGGTCTCTATTCAGAAAATTTCGGCCTGAGCCAAGGAGACCTAGAGTTTCTCCTATTCCATCCTGTAATGTTTTCCGAGTGTCTGCTTTGACTCCAAGGTCTTTGATCCATTTGGAGTTGATTCTGGTGCAGGGTGATATATTAGGATCTAGCTTTAGTTTATTACAAGTAGTTAACCAGTTTTGACAGCACCATTTACTGAAGAGGCTGTCTTTCTTCTATTCTATTGTTTTAGCTCCCTTATCGAAGATTATATGGCTATATGTCTGTAAGTTCATGTCTCGGTTTTCAATTCTATTCCATTGGTCCTGAGGTCTGTTCTTATGCCAATACCAAGCTGTTTTGATTACTATGGCTTTATAGTAGACTGTGAAATTTGGTATTGATATTCCTCCATCACTGTTCTTTCTGTTGATGAGCGTTTTTGCTATTCGGGGTCTTTTATTGTTCCATATGAATTTTTGGATTGTCTCTTCTATTTCCTTGAAGAATGAGGTTGGAATTTTGATAGGTATCACGTTGCATTTGTAGATAGGCTTGGGAAGTATTGCCATTTTCACGATGTTAATCTTTCGAATCCAGGAGCATGGGAGGTTTTGCCATTTTCTATGTTCTGTTTTGATTTCATTTTTCAAGATTTTAAAGTTTTCATCATAGAGGTCCTTCACTTCTTTGGTTAAGTTAATTCCTAGGTATTTTATTTTTTGTGGGGTATTACAAATGGAGTTACTTTCCTAATTTCAGACACACTTTTCTCATTGTTGGCATACAGAAAAGACATTGATTTTGGGGTTTAATTTGATACCCTGCTACTTTGCCAAAGTTTTGAATCAGCTTGTGTAATTTGGGAGTGGAGTCTATGGCATTCTTTAAATACAAGATCATGTCATCTGCAAAGAGGGAGAGTTTTATTTCTTCTTTCCCTATTTGGATCCCCATTATGTTTGCATCTTGTCTTATTGCTGTTGCTAGGCATTCTAATACTAGATTGAAGAGATATGGAGAGAGTGGCATCTTTGTCTTGTTCCTGAGTTCAGGGGAAATGGCTTTAGTTTTTTCCCATTAAGTATAATGCTGGCTGTATGTTTGTCATATACAGCCTTTATTGTATTGAGCAATGTTCCATGGATTCCTAATTTTTTCAAAACCTTCATCATAAAGGGGTGTTGGATCTTGTTGAATGCTTTTTCTGCATCTATTGAGATAACCATGTGGTTCTTATTCTTGCTCCTGGTGATGTGATGAATAATATTAATTGATTTGCGTATATTGAACCAGCTTTGCATCCCTGAAATGAATCCTGTTTGATCTCACACCCTGGGCTTGGCCATGCTTTGGGTCAGCATGGCTCTGGCTTTGTTGGAGAGCTCCAAGGAGGAAGATCCCAGAGCAATCACTCTGCCTCCTTCCACCCTTCTCACCCTGCTGCTTCTGCTCTTTGCCATAGACCTTCTTCCTGGAATCCATCCATGATGTCATCACTGCCAACATTGTGGTGAGAGGTGGGTCCAGCCTAACTCGGGGCAGTCAGAGGTGGAAGTCAGTCTGGGATTAGGAGCTTCTACCCTGTGTGTGGGCTGAAGTCAGGGCTGGCCTTTATTTCATCCTGAGCCTTGAAGTGGTGGAGAGATAGTGTAGACTCCACATTGAATCAGGATCGGAATCTAGAGGATCACTTTTGTGAGGTAGGCTGTGGGGCTCACAGGGCCACTGCTCGTGGTACTCCTCTCTCGGGACTCACCTCTCCCTCTCTCATCCCTAAATGTTTGAATAGAAAGTTCAAATAAGTGGATCAAAGAGGGGGCAGAGGAGTATTTCTGTGTGAACCAGACTTGTGCTTCATATTCATCTTAGCCTTACTTCCTATTATTCTGAGGAATGGCCATATGGGTTTTGGGGGGGGGAGAGGAATCATCCTAATGTGGCTCAGTGGTAGATGGGTGCCTAGAATGACTGATACCCTGGGTTCAATTCCATACAGAAAAAGCTTGAAGGGGAGGTGGTGCTCAACTGGTAGAGTGCCAGCCTTGACCAAAACAGCTCAGGGACAATGGCCAGGCCCTGAGTTCAATGCCCAGGACTGGAAGAACGAATATTTGTTGGAGGCTTTCCTTCCCTTTGAAATCAATTTATTGTTTGAGATAAGCATAACATGGGTCTCTTCCCTGGCCACAAATGGGCCATTAGATGTCCCTTGAATTTGGGTTGCAACCCAGCAGGCTTTGCCCTACCTGACCCACAGTTTATCCATCCCATCTCGTGGCAGATGAAGGCCTGAGAGAAGGCCATCTTGCCATCTACTTCTGGTGGCTTCCTAGGCTTTTGAAAGTCAGTATGTCATATAGAGAGTCATCATCCAGATCAGTCTACAGAAGAAAGGGAGGGAGCACTCCTTACCTGATCCCACAAGTTGCAGGCCACTCTGGATGTGGGGCATCTGCTGTAGGACGTGCTCCATGGGAGAGTTATCTACGGGGTCGGGAACTCCAACCTCTTCTCTGGCAGTTTCCAAGGTTTCTTGAAGTTGCAAATCTTCAAAACCTTTCTGCTCCTCCCTCCTTTCGCCCACCACAGAGCCTGAGGCATTTGAAGCAGTGGTGATGGCAGGAGGCTGGAGCCTGCTGTCTGTGCTTTCCCTGCAAGGAGCTACAGCAGTTCCTGCAGCTCTCTCTTCTCCATCTTCTCCTGGGAGAGCCAGCACATGTGCTTGGATTTCTCCCAATACAGCTCATCCCAGACGAATGTCTGCTCTTTACACCCCATGAGGGACTTCTCAACAGTGCGAATGTGTGCCAACAGCTCGCTGCATCGATGGTGGAGCTTATCTGCTGGACTATGGAAGTCCACCTCACCATGCAGGTCATGGACGTAGCAGATTTTCTTCTTGGATTCCCACGTGTCCCACTTCCTATCCTTACACCTGCTGTGGTGGCAGCTCATGGAGCGGGGGTCCTGTGGCTCCCGCTCTGTCTGGCACTGTGCTGCTGGGTGGGCCGGGCACCTGCAGCAGGGCCACCGCTCCTGTAGCAGGAGTTTCCCCCTGTAGATCTCAGCCTCAGAGAGCACTCGCAGAGCCAAATCCCTCTCAGTCTGGGGGATGTCTCCAGCCTCTGCTTGGTCACATCTGGGGGAGTTACCTCCTCATCTTTTGCTTCTCCGGGGCTCATGGCTTTCCCTTCCCTAGGGAAAGCCAGGAAGCTCAGCTGGGCCTACAGGCACTCCTCCTGTGCTCTGGAGGCTTCCAGGCACTTGAGCGTTTCCTGCCACTTTGGGGGCACCACCTGGTCCCCCCAGGTGGTTGGGCCTTGCACTTGCTTCAGCTGATCCAGCAGCTTGGTCTGCTTCTGCAGGTGCTGCTGCAGGGCTTCTTTCTCAGAGTTCAGCCACTTATTGGAGGCAATGTGTTGCTGATAGGTGGCTCTGAGCTCCTGCAGCTGGGCCAGGGACTGCTCCTGCTGCTCATGCAGCTCCCAAGCCACATGGCTCTCTCTCTTGGACACCTCTTTCCATTCCTGTATCTTCTCCGCTAAGTGATCTAGCTGTTCCCACAGATGTTTTTTCATCTGCTGCTCTGAGTTCAGGATGCTGGTGAGCTCCTCCATCTCTCCGATCACCCTGTGGAGAGCATCCCACAGCAGGGCTAGCTATTCCTCTGGCTATGGGTCACACACACATGCGAATCATGGGGGTCTCAGGGATCTCCTGCCGACCGTAGGCCTT
The DNA here is from genome assembly GCF_019054845.1 of Dipodomys spectabilis. NCBI lineage: Eukaryota > Metazoa > Chordata > Mammalia > Rodentia > Heteromyidae > Dipodomys > Dipodomys spectabilis. Next base: position 16,586 of record NW_024871725.1, on the reverse strand, counting down.
ATCGTCCAGTCTCCTTAGTTGATCCCACTGCTCCACTTTCTAGAGACAGAGCCTCTGGTTTTCCTTGACCTGGATATGACCTTGTTCCTCCAGGTTTTTCAACTCCATCTGTGTGTGGTAGGCCTGGACCTGCAACTGTCACTCAGGCTGAGATGGCTCTATCAGCTTCCTTCTCAGTTCCCCCAGCTCATTCTCTAGATCAGCACCTGCTTCTCCCTTCTCTCCTTCTCCTCTGTCAGTTGGTTCACCTGGTCAGTCAGCCACTGAGCCTCGTCCTTCCATGAGGAACTCTCAATGCACAGGTTCTCTGTGAAGGTGTCTCTCTCCAGATATTCTGAGGTCACCATACAGCTCAGGTTGTCCAGTAGTCTCTTCAGTACCTCCCACCCCACCAGCACTTGTTGGAACTTGCAGATTCTGTTCTCCCTGTTACTCTTCCGTGTCCAGAGGGCTTCCAGCTTCTCCTGCAACACTGTGTTCACTTGCTCCAAGTCATTGAAGCTTCTGGTCTTTTCCTTGAGCTGAAGTGTCACACCATTCAGCTGTTCGAAAAACATTTCGATCTCCTTCTGTGCAGCAGTGACGGCAGAAGTGGCCATCTCCAACTCCACCATGCGCCACTCTGCGGCCTGCAGGTGGCAGGTGAGAACTTCTTGCTCCATTTCTCTGTCATTGGCCCACCTGCTTCACTTAGGCCGTTGCAGATTGTAAATCACTTTCTGTACAAACCAATCTCTGTATGGGTGGCTTGTGGATCTCTAGCTCTGTTTTTGGTTCTTCGTGCACCTCAGCTATCTTGTCCCTCTCTTTCTCCAGTCGATCCTGCAGGTCTGTGTTTTCCTGCTTCAGTGGTTGGATCTTGGCACAGAGTGCCTGGTTTTCCTCTTTTGCTGCAGTCCAGGGTGGGCACCATGTGTCGCTAGCACCTCTGCAGATCCTTGGTGGTATCGCAACCCTTGATATTCTTGACCCTGTTGGCTGTGACTGTGTCCAAAGGCAGGGGAGACCCCCCAGTCAGCATCACCTTTGGCTGGACCCTCTGATAAATCACCCTCCCCAGTTGTGTTTGTCTTGGGGATCCCTCCCTTTTTCATGTTTGGTGTTTTTTTGAATGTTGCAAGTCTAATGGGAGGGTTCCTCTGCCAGTGTTCTGGCAGTAGTTTCTTGCCCGCAGCTCTCTCATGGAGTCTTGTTGTTTCAGACATCTGAGCACTGGAATGGGAAAGGTGGGCTGGCCACATTCCCAGGCTCTGGGAAATCCTCTATTCTCCCACTCACTGACAAGGATGTCAATTTCCTACTCTACTCCAAAGTTGCCTCAAGTCTCTAGCTCACCACTCAGCCACCACTACCTTCCTCAACTGCTGGTGGTGGTGTCAACCAACAGAGGGAATCTTGATGCTTGGCAACATGGAATGTGGGGTGGCCACCATTCTTATATCACATTGGTCAGAAAGAACAATGAAAGAATGAGGTGTGGCCGGAATCCTGTGATGTAGGCAGCATGGTCAGAGTCAAGATGACAGAGGCTTCCCCAGCCCCTTTCCCAGGGAACTCTTTCCAATTCTGTTGGGGACAAGAGGATGACCTGCTTTAGCTGGATAGCGGCACAGATTGTTGTGTATGTTTGTTTGTTGCCAGTCCCGGACCTTGAACTCAGGATCTGGGCACAGTCTGTGAACTGCTTTTGCTCAAGGCTAGCCCTCTACCACAAGAGCTACACTGCTCTACTTCTGTCTTTGTTGGCACTGAAGTTGGACAGGGGTCTCAAGAACTTTCCTGCCTAGGGTGAATTTGACCATGATCCTCCCATTACAGACTTGTAAGTATCAAGGAGGACTGCTGAGAGCCACTGGTGCCTGCCTAATCATTAATCTTGCTGTTCTTGGACAGACAAGTGAGTTCCCTATCCACAGGTTAAAATGGTGGGAGCTGGAGCCCACAGTCAAATCCTGGTCCTGCCACCTCCAAATGGCAGGAGATCCTTAGAAACTCATTACTATCTATATGAATACCAATGGAATGTGATGTATGTTATGACTGAATGGACAGTTCTTGAATGATTCTACGATAAAATTATACACAATTATAGTAAAGGATATTGATCGATTTTAATCAATACTTTATGTAGCATTTAAACAATCACATTCATTAAATGTAGGCTGAATGAAATACCTAAGAATTGGGCATAACATAGTATAAACTTGCCATTTTTGACTGGGATTGCAACTCTTGGTCTGGGTAACTCTGTTGCACCGTGTGGAAAGGGGAAGCTGGTCTCCTTGAAGTCAAGAAATTCATGTGTGCTCCTTACATCTGAAATCGATCCCCAGCACTGGAAAACAACCTATTCATGTACATTTTAAATATATGATTTATATTTATTTACATACGTTGACTCCATATTGTGTTCAGTGTAGTTATTCATTTTATTTTTTTGTTTCATTCATGTAAGGACTTTGCTTTATTGACTATTATGGCACATAGAACATTGATTACATGATTAAATAGGATATAGGTCTGCATCTGTATTCCACTTATTCCTGACACCCAGGACTTTCACAGAAAAAGAAATAAGTGTCACCATCAGCTTCTTGCTCCACGTTCATTGTTTGGGAGTGCTGGCATTTGAACTCACAGCCTACAGGGCCAAATTCAAGAAAGGATGAGGGTTAGCATGCCATCCTGATAGGCAGTTCCCAGGACCTTAGATCGAACCCCAGGGGTTGAGAAAATAAGAACAGATTGACACACAGATGGTAGTACCCTAATAAATATATGTGTTTATAGAGTGCCAGAGATGTCTATCCATTATTCAGTTATATAGACTACCTTTCTACAATTCTTGGGTATTTGTTATGCTCCATGTAATTAATGTTATTATTTTCATCCTTAATAAACTATTAAGTAAATCAGTGTCCTGAAATTATTGCATCCTTCTGAAAAATAGTATTCTTTTAATGCTTCATATGATATTAAATAAAATCACTCAGCTGATTGAAATCATGAAGTCTAATTTTATATGAGTATCACTCATGAGCATCTCATTCAACCATGACATTGCTAACATTCCATCGTTATTCCTGTGGATGAGAACGAGTCTCTTAGGATCTCCCACCATCTGGATGTGGCATAACTGGGATTCGAACTGTAGGCCTATGTTGCCATGCAAGACTATGACTTCCCCAATAGCCCGCAATTAAAAAAATTATTTAGCTCCCTGGTTTGCAATTCATGACATTTTTTTCTGCCAGGCCTGGGATGTGAACTCAAGGTCTGGGTAAATATGCAGCACTGTGAGGGAAGAGAATCTGACCATGCTTGAAGACAAGAAACTCAGGTCTGTTCCCTAGGCCTGAATTCAAGCCTCAGGCCTGGAAAACATACTCCTTATATCCATTTTAAAGATAGGATTTATACTTCCATACAGATATTCAGTCTATATTGTGTTTGGTGTGGTTATTCACTTTATTTCTTGTCTTATTCATTTATTTTCCAATTATTTTATTGACTCTGATGACACCTCTACATTTACAACATTGTTTACATCCTATCACATAGCATCCAGATTTGTAGATATGTTCTCCATCATGCCTGACACCAAGAACTCTCCCAGAAAAGGAAAACATGTGTCACACTCGGCTTCTTACTCCAAGATTAAATTTTTGGCTGGGATCTGAACTCAGGGCCTAGCAGGCCCAATTCACGAATGGATGATTGGGAACATTGCAGCCTCTAGCCAATGATGCTGTCAGGTGGCTCCCAGATCCTGATATCCAGCCCCAGGTTTGGCCAAAACAGTGATACATGGATAGGCAGACGGTGCTATACAAATAAATATATATTGGTAAAGAGTGCCAGAGCCGTCTAGCTATGATTGAATGACACCTACTATGTTCCTACCAACTCTTAGTCATTTATTATACTGCCATTAAAGGAATATTATTCTTTTCATGCTTAATAAACTATTAATTAGGATCAATCAGGTTCCTAGGATTATTGCATCCAATTTTAAACGAGACTGAGGCATGAACTACTCTTTCAATTGGTATTCCTATTGTTCTTGAGTCAAATCATTGACTCAATTTTTCCATTGGGATGGAATCATATTGAGTTCCCATTACCATTAATTTTGTGGCCCCAATCCTCTTTTGTATGAATGACATTAATGCATTAATTACACCAGGGCTAATTTATAGCATCAGGAGGGTATGAATCAAGGTGGGCAGCAATAGCTGAAATCAGAGTCATCATCCATGGAGACCTATATTTAATGTCAGAAGGAAGAGAACTACACCAGCCAGGGCAGTTATTAGGTTTGTTGCCCATGGGGACCATGAGAAGAGAGACTGATAACATGACACAGTCCCTAAGACTCTTCTAACAGAGGCCAATCTTTACCTTGTACAGTGGCTACCTTGCTTCATGAGAAGTCCAGTTCCAGGCGATTTCAGAGAACTACCTCTGCCAGTGAGTCTACTTGGGAGCTCTAACTGAACTAGCATCTAGATTGCAGTAGGCATATAGGTAAGACAAAGAATATTCCACATCAGTACACCAATCCTGACTTTATGTATAGCACAGCTAACAATTTTATACCAGCTCTACCGTAAGCTCCAATTTCAAGACATACTCATACCATTTGCTAGATACTTATACTTTCTGAGGTTTGTCTTCTTTCCTTTCAAACATTTAAAGACAATCATTACTTTTCAAATCCTTTCTTATCCAGAGGATACCTATTTTTTTCCCAATTCCTTTCCCAAGGCTTTCTTTACCACCCTCCTCTTCTTTTCAGTTTCTTGAGCATCTTTGTGGCTAGAGTTTAAAACTGCCCAATTTTCCTTGGCTTGTGGAACCTTTATCTTAGAACAGCCTTAAGGCACCATGGTGATGTAGAAGCTTGCTAGATTTTAAGGCTAAGAGTACTACCTCCATTGATAACACACTCAGGTTATTACCATACCAGAGCCAAACTAAGCTGTGACCATAGAGTGGATTTCCAGTAACTATGCACTGAAGTGCCTAAGGTAAGCAAGCCAGTGATATCCTTGTCCCCAATATCCACTGTGGGATTAGAGAGGGTTTCTGGATATCACCCAAAAGAATGTCCCACAAGATCTTAGATTTAGCAGCTGTCAACCAGGAAGCAGACTCAGGTGATGGAATCAGGCAGGAGTTCCTCCAGGTGACTGTCAGGCCGTCGTTGAACTTTACCCATTAGGGTATACAGCAGCAGCAGCAGCAGGGTCTCTCAGTGGCTCCAAGGGACTGTTGCCTCATGCTGGGCTGCAAATTCCTACACAGACTGGTTAAGGATGCAAGTAATAAATAGGCTTGGCAGGCTGTGGCCCCGTTGGTTTTTAAGAACATTTAGACAATAGCCCAGGACAATTTACCAAAATGACAACTTATTACTAACAAGATATTTTTGTAAATAGAGACAGAAGGCTTAGTCTCCTCCTATCCTTTTTTTTTTTGGTTCCTGTTGTCGGGCCTGAATTCTGGGCCTGGGCGCTGTCCCTCAGCTCTTCAGCTCAAGGCTAGCACTCTACCACTTGAGCCACAGCGCCACTTCTGGCCTTTTTTTTTTTTTTTTTTTTTGCTTATGTGGTGCTGAGGAATCGAACCCAGGGCCTCATGCATGCAAGGCTAACGCTCTACCACTGAGCCACCTTCCCAGCCCCAGAAGGCTTAGTCTTGTAACCATCTCTGACAGATGCAGTCTCCACACTTGCAAACCTACAATTGTTAACACTATTCTTTATGCCTTTTTCTAAAAAACATTATTTTTCCTCATTTTTCCAAAACTGACTCTGGACTCTTGATCGTAAAAAGGGGGTAGAAGGGCGAAGCTCCATCTTCTGTAACTTTTTCAAGCTGACTTCAGGGGTGTTGATCCAACCTAGCCAGGAACCTATAACCTTAGCCTATTTTACAAAGAGGCTATCAGGGTTAGATGTCATTAAGAACAATATTTGACTTCTGACAACTGCACAGACCTTTTCTCCTGCGACACCAGTGTAGCTTGTTTAGCACTCAGGTTTGCAAAAGCATCTTTCTGGATGACTTAGGAATGTGATCTCTAGTGACCCAAATAATGCCTAAGTTACCTTTGCAGGCCTTTAGACAGATATCAATAGAAACACACTCTCATGTTTACAAAATTTTTCTGAGCAGATGAATTTCATGTAACTGGTGTCAGCTCAAAAGTTACTGCCAATTAGAGCTTTTGGCACATAAAGTGGTTGAGATTTAAACTATGCCCCACATTTTATAACATTAGCTTTTTAGTAGTACCACAGAGGACTGGCAAGTTCCTGTCCCTTACAAGGTAGATAGTCATGGACATTAGGCATGCTTACAAACTCTTGCCATGACCTCCCGGCTCTGACCAATTTTGAAGGGCCACGCACAAATGACTCTAGGATCTGACATTTCTGCCATCCAAGCAGTGGTTACTGCCTCTGGATGCTCCTCCATTGCTTTGTCGCAGGAGTGTCTTCTCCACACTGGGATAAATGCTTCTCTGACATTTCCCTTAGCTGGTCGCAGGACTTGAAGTCGGGGCCTGAGTGCTGTCCTTCAGCTCTCCAGCTCAAGGCTAGCACTCTGCCACTTTGAGTCCTAAAGCAACTTTGCTTGCTCTTTCAGCACCCTGCTGGCTGAGTAGAGGTGACAGTCTCACAGGGACCTTTTTCTGCCCGGGCTGGCTTTGAACCAGTTTGCAGATCAATGAGTCTCATAAAGTCACTTTGCTCCAATTAAAAGCAACAAGGTGGTCAACATAGAAGTAGCTTTTAAGCATGTTCTTACCTGGAACTTAAGAGCCAAAGTTACATCTGACAAACTTGTAAGAATCCTCTGTGCTTTGCTCTGGGCTTGCTTGAAACGTATAAAAAACCTATAAGAGCAAAGTAGAATAGCAATTCTTTTTGGTAATCCTAATTTTTTCTTCGTGCACTTTGAGACAAATGTTAAAAACAATTTTACTGTTAAACTTTATATCCAAAAATCCATTCCTAATTTTTTAAGCTTCTTATTAATCTCCTTTACTATTTTATATTTTAGTTTTCATTTGCATTTTGAAAAGGTCCCTTGAAAACTTGAGGACAATTTTCACTCATTGCCTCTTGGCTGCCTGTTTTAAAACAGATACACATTAAAAATCTTGAACTCAAATGACAATTTTTTTCCTTAATGCAAAAATTACAATCACCAGGGAATTCCGGGCAGATGGCAGAGGAGAAGCTGAAATCTGAACAAGCTCTCGCATAGAAAGCATATCTAAAATATACTTGGTACTCAAAAAATTAAACCCCCCAACAACAAATCCTCAAAGAAACAACTGCCCAATAAATAAGTGGGCGAAAGACCTAAAGAGAAACTTCTCTGAAGAAGAAAGAAGGATGGCCAATAGACACATGAAGAAATGTTCAACATCACTAGCCATAAAAGAAATGCAAATCAAAACAACATTGAGATATCACCTCACTCCAGTTAGAACGGCAAAAATCAAGAACTCTAACAACAACAGATGCTGGAGGGGATGTGGACAGAAAGGAACCTTACTTCATTGTTGGTGGGAATGTAAACTTGTTCAACCACTTTGGAAAGCAGTATGGAGGTTCCTCAAAAGACTTCACATAGAACTCCCCTATGACCCAGCAATCCCTCTTTTGGGCATTTACCCAAATGTTTACAAACAAGACCACACTAAAGCTACCAGCACAACTATGTTTATAGCAGCATTATTTACCACAGCTAAGATATGGAACCAACACAGGTGCCCCTCAGTAGATGAATGGATCAAGAAAATGTGGTATATATACACAATGGAATCCTTTGCCTCCATCAGAAAGAATGACATTTCCCCATTTGTTAGGAAATGGAAAGACTTGGAAAAAATTATATTAAGTGAAGTAAGCCAGACCCAAAGAAACATAGGTCCCATGGTTTCCCTGATTTGCAATATCTAGTATATGTATGAGTCAAGCGGAAAAGGTCAGATAATGTGATGTTAGGAAAACGAACCCTTAAATATGTATTTTAATGTTTTTTTTTCTTTCATGCATGTGTTTCTAACGCATTTATAAGATTATTTCTTTATTGCTTTGTATGTCCCTCCCCCACAGTGTAACCCCCGCTTTCACTATATTTGATGTCAGTATAACTTTTGGAGGAGATGGGGACAAACAAGTCGTTTAAGGATTCAGGTGGATCTGTTGCAACAATGAGAAGTACAAAATGTCATGTCAAAAATGAGCTTTACAATGTTGATGTGGGGGGGGGAGGGGGGGAAGGATTGGGTGGGGGGGAGGGGGGAGGCTGGGAAGGGAGGTGAAGGATAAACAAAGGAAGAGGCTGCAATGCTTGGTAAGAAATGTATGCATTATCCTGCCCATGTAATTGTAACCCCTCTGTACTGTATGTTCTCAAATAAAATAAAATTAAATTAAAAATATATATATAAATAAAAAAATTACAATCACCGTAACTGTACCAAAAATCTAGACTTGACACCTTTATGACTTTTAAGAACATATCCTAATTGTGGAACATAATTGAAAGTAAGCCACATTATACAAATACCTTTTTACCCTCTTTTTAAGACCTTCCTAATTTTAATGTTAACACATCCAAGGGGAAGTTTTAGCAATACTAATCAGATCATCAAATCACTCATTTTAACCATCATGTTTTCAGTGTCTATCTGCAGGGAAAAGAGAGAACATAGATGGGCCACTCAGTCCCTTCTATGAAATGGGCACACACCCAATCCGACTCTTTAGGGTTAGATGAACTGCGTTTGTGCCAGCTTGCCCTCTTTCACCATGCGCGGACTCCTCCCAGGGCCTGTCCCACCATGCATGACCAGCTGAACTGCACTTCTGCCTATTCACCCCTTACCTCTAAAGACAGGTCATCTGTTGGTTCATGAATGAAATACACAGTTTTAGGCAGACTGAACAGGTATGGTCTTTGACAGGGTTAAACTAACCTTTACATTTAAATTTCTAATATTTATCCCCAAATTTTAGCCAAGGGAACTAAATCCCAAACAGACAATGCATTTTTGTTAAGCCAGATAACTTGATTACAGTATAAACAGTCTTATGCACTTTAAAATATTAGTTTTTAAAATACCAGATTTTCTATTTTTCAAGTTAAAGAATCCTTAAAAAGTCATTTAAAACACTATGAAGATTCTTTAAAAATTTTGTTAATGTCCAAACCTCATAACCTTTTGAATTTTAAATTTAAACTCACCCAATTGTTACAGCATGCTGACAATTCTTATCTTTGAACACATTCACAGACACACACAAAACACTCACACAGATCTTAAAGCACACAAAAATCAAAATCAGTTGTACGTACACCTTCTAAAGTTTTTAAACAAAAATTTAAGACAGTATTTCTTTTAAACTATGTACTTTTGTTGGGCTTCATTTTCCCAGAGCTTGCTTGTTTAACAAGACAATTCACTAATTAGTCTTTTGAATCCCTTCTGTGGGAGGAGGGTTGTGGGAGGGGGTCACCTAAAACTAAACTGGCTAGATTTGTTTATCCAATTTTAGACAAGAGCACTTTCCAAATTGTTACATTGTCAGGACTAGCTGAAAAAGTCCAAATCAGGCACACAGCATTCTATACCCTCCCTGTCGGCAGCCTCCACAAGAAGAAAATGCAGCCTGAGGCTTGAAAGGAACCAAATTAGCTCAGTAACCTTCCATGCCTCATAGGGAGGGTGGGCATAGCAAGTCTGTGACCGAGCCCTTCTGCAACTTTTATTCCCCCAGAGATGTTCAAATAAATAAATAACAAAAACACAGATAAACACAAAAACCAAGGATCCACATTTAAAACTGGTACCAATTCTAAAACAGCTAGCAAGAACCAAAGGCTGAGTTGGGGACTAATGCGACCCAGTTTATCCCTACCGGAACTCTGTATTGCTCCCACTCAGCAAGCTGATCCAGATTCTGCTGAATGCACCTGCCATGCTCACCCAAAACTTCCCTACCTCTGGAAACAGAACAGAAAACACACCGAAGTAAACAAGACAGACAAGTGCCCACAAAGACAAAATCAGGTCTCAGTGAATGGGGTGACATCTCACCACCATTCACTTACCGGAGGACTCAACCCCCCCCACTGACCTCCCGAGAATTTTTCTTTTAGATTCCTGCAAACGTTGACCCAAGGGCCTTCCAAGGCGGAGGAGAATTCCCAGTCATCTTGGGGCAAGGGAGAAAAGTCCCTAGCGGCCGTCCCCTCAGACTGACATGTTCTCCCCCATGCTCATACCTCCTGAGCCAAGGACTGAGGCTGAGATCTAACTGGGGCCACTTGCGGGTGGTCAGTGGCAATTTCATAATTGACAATCAAGCAAGTTACAAAAGCAGAATCAGCAGTTTTTGTTTTTAAACGAACTAGGACAAGGTCTAGGGTGTCCCGGGAGTGGACTCACTTTGTCCCATATTTTTCCTGTAAAGTAAATCCAATTACATACATGGCAAGCAAAAGTAAAAGAACAATGAGACACAGACAGACACAATTATACAAAGAACGAGGAGGGATCCCAAAACCAAAAGTTACTTTTTTTCTCAACCTATTTTCTCCACAAGCAAGCCCCCTGTCCAACTAGGACTGCTAGGGCTGGTGGAATTGAGGGGTCCAGGCATCCCTGGACCTCTTCGGCCATAGGGGACTCTGCTGAATTGAGCCTCACCCTACTTTTGGCCTCACTCTGGCACCTTCTCTACCTAGGTCGACCACGCTTACCTCGAGGCTTTCCTCTGAACTTCTGTCCAACAGCCGAGTGCTCGCACAATGTCCTACCGGCTGGTGATCCCAGTCCCCCTCAGGTTTGAGCGGCTAAGAGCTTTATCCCGGACGAGCCCCCATTAAATGTAGTAGGAAGAATCCTACTCAGGCAGGCAAGCCCACCTAGTCGTGCGGAGTGACAGAGCCCACCACAACAAAGTTGCTAATAAAGAAGCAACTTTATTGAGAAGGTTCCTACACTGACCAGCCAGGGCCGCAGCACAGGCTTGGGAGCTGATACTGCGACCCCGAGCAGCCCACATACTTAGGTTTTTAAAGGCAAAATTCACAAGGTTGAGCCTGGTCATACGCAGGTGACCAATGGGATCATAACTGTAACACACACAAAGGATTGTATGGTCATACTAGACCACACACAAGTAACCAATAGGTGGAGTCACCAGTATGAGCCAGATTACACCCATCTGTTTAATCAGTCAGTCCTTAACAGAACAATGAAGGTGGGTTAAGTTGTAAAGGAGAGGGGGATCTAGAGACATTCTTTCCATTCCAAGAACTGGGCTGGTTGGATCCAAGGTCGAGTTAACCTTGTTTAGAGGTTTGTTTGTTTTTTTCTCCCTAAAATCCCTAAAACAAAGGCAAAGCCTGGAAACAAGCTGTACTAGCTTGAGTCTTCTCCCAGGGCCTACTTCAATACATAATTTAATGGAGACATTTGTCACAGTCTTCTCACGTTTACAGTCTCTCCCAAGAATGAGCTTTGTCTTATTTATCTTTCGACACGTTCCTATAGGGATGTCTTTAGATGATTTATACAGAGAAGCCTTTTTAAAATTTTTATTTATATTTTATTGTGAAAATAGTGTACAGAGGGGTTACAATTACATGGGCAAGATAATTAGTACGTTTCTTATCAAGCATTGTAGCCTCCTCTTTGTTTCCCCTCCCCATCCCTTCCCAGCCTCCCCCTGACCCCTCACCTAATTTCCCCCCCCAACCAAAGTTGTAAAGTTCGTTTTTGACATGAAAACTTGTACTTCTCATTGTTGCAACGGGTCCACCTTCATCCTTACTTAAACGACTTGTTTTGTACCCTTCCCCTCCACAAATTATACCGACATGAAATACAGTGAAAACAGGGGTTATACTGTCGGGGAGGGACATACAAAGCAACAAAGAAATAACCTTATAAATGCACTAGAATCAAATGCATGAAAGAAAAAAAAATAAATACATATCTTAGAGATCATTTTCTTAACATCACCTTATCTGACCTTTTCTGCTTGACTCATGTATATACTAGATATTGCAAATAAGGGAAACCATGGGTCCTATGTTTCTTTGGGCTTGGCTTACTTCACTTAATATAGTTTTTTCAAAGTCTTTCCATTTCCTAACAAATGGGGCAATGTCATTCTTTCTGTTGGAGGCATAGAATTCCATTGTGTTTATAAACCACATTTTCTTGATCTATTCAACTACTGAGGGGCATCTGGGTTGGTTCCATATCTTAGCTATAGTAAATAATGCTGCAATAAACATAGTTGTTCTGGGAGCTTTAGTGTGGTCTTGTTTGTAAACATTTGAGTAAATGCCCCAAAGTGGGATTGCAGGGTCATAAGGGAGCTCTATGTGGTGTCTTTTGAGGTACCTCCATACTACTTTCCAAAGTTGTTGAACAAGTTTACACTCACACTAACAATGAAGTAAGGTTCCATTCTGTCCACATCCCCTCCAGCATCTGTTGTTATTAGAGTTCTAGATTTTTGCCATGCTAACTGTGGTGAGGTGGTATCTTAATATTGTTTTGATTTGCATTTCTTTTATGGCTAGTGATGTTGAGCATTTCTTCATGTGTCTATTGGCCATCCATCTTTCTTCTTCAGAGAAGTTTCACTTTAAGTGATTAGCCTACTTATTTATTGAGCAGTTGTTTCTTGGAGGACTTGTTGTTGGGGAATTTAATTTTTTGAGTTCCAAGTATATTTTAGATATGAGACACTTGTCCGTTGTATGGCTAGTGAAGATCTTCTCCCAATTCGTGGGCTTTCTATGGATCTTGCTAGCTATGTCCTATGCCATGCAGAAGCTCTGCAACTTCATGAAAATCCATTTGTCCAACCTTTCTTTGATTTGTTGTGTTTCTGGGTCTCTATTCAGAAAATTTCAGCCTGAGCCAAGTAAACCTAGCGTTTCTCCTATTCCATCCTTAAAGTTTTCAGAGTGTCTGCTTTGACTCCGAGGCCTTTGATCCATTTGGAGTTGATTCTGGTTCAGGGTGATATATAAGGATCAGCACCATTTACTAAAGAGGCTGTCTTTGTTTCATTCTTTTTTATTACCTCCCTTATCGAAGACTAGATGGCTATAGGTCTGAAGCTTCATTTCTGGGTTTTCAATTATATCCCACTGTTCCTGAGGTCTGTTCTTGTGCCAGTACCAAGCTGTTTTGATTACTATGGCTTTATAGTAGTGTTTGAAATTTGGGATTGATATTCTTCCAGCAATGTTCTTTCCCTTGAGGATCCTTGTTGCTATTCGGAGGCTTTTATTGTTCCATATGAATTTTGGGATTGCCTCTTTATTTCCTTGAAGAATGAGGTTGGAATTTTGATAGGTGTCACATTGAATTTGTAGATAGCCTGGAGAAGTATTAACATTTTCCCAATGTTAATCTTTCCAATCCAGGAGCATGGGAGTTTTTCCCATTTTCAAAGTTCTGTTTTGATTTCATTTTTCAAGTTTTTAAAGTTTTCATCATAGAGGTCCTTCACTTCTTTGGTTAAGTTAATTCCTAGGTATTTTATTTTTTGTGGGGCTATTACAAGTGGATTTGCTTTCCTAATTTCAGCCACACTTTTCTCATTTTTGGCATACAGAAAAGCCATTGATTTTGGGGGGTTAATTTTATACCCTGCTACTTTGCCAAAGTTTTGAATCAGATTGAGTAATTTTGGAGTGGAGTCTATGGCATTCTTTAAATACAAGATCATGTCATCTGCAAAGAGGGAGAGTTTTATTGCTTCTTTCCCTATTTGGATCACCTTTATTTTTGCATCTTGTCTTATTGCTATAGCTTGGCATTCTAATACTAGATTGAAGAGAAGTGGAGAGAATGGACATCTTTGTCTTATTCCTGAGTTAAGGGGAAATGGCTTTATTTTTTCACCATTAATTATAATGTTGGCTATAGGTTTGTTATATACAGCCGTTATTGTACTGAGGAATGTTCAATGGATTCCTAATTTTTCCAAAATCTTCATCATAAAGGGGTGTTGGATCTTGTCGAATGCTTTCTCTGCATCTATTGAGATAACCATGTGGTTCTTATTCTTGCTCCTGGTGATGTGATGAATAATATTAATTGATTTGCGTATATTGAACCAGCTTTGCATCCCTGGAATGATCCCTGTTTGACCGTGCTGTATGATTTTTTGGATGAATTGTTGACGTCGATTGGCCAAAATTTTGTTGAGAAGTTTTGCATCAAAGTTCATTAAAGAAATGGGTCTATAGTTCTCTTTCTTTGATGAGTCCCTGCCTGGTTTTGGGATGAGGGTTATGATGGCTTCATAGAATGTGTTTGGTAATGAGCTTTCTCATTCAATTTCATTGAAGAGTTGGAGGAGTGTTGGTGTGGGCTCTGCTTTGAAGGCCTTGTAGAATTCTGCTATAAAACCATCTGGTCCTGGAATTTTCTTAGATGGGAGGTCTCTTATTGCTGTTTCAATTTCAGTGCTTAATATGGGCTTGTTACGATCGTTTAACTCATCTTGGTTTTGTTTTGGCATGTCAATATTTTCTAGGAAAAGGTCCATTTGTGTCAAGTTCTCAAACTTATAAGCATAAAGTTTTGAGGTTGTTTCTGAGGTGATGTTTCCATTCTTATCTCTGAGTTTATTTATTTGGGTGTGTTCTCTTCTTTTTCTGATAAGACTTGCTAAGGGCCTGTCAATTTTGTTAAGTTTTTCGAAGAACCAACTCTTCATTTTGTTGATTGTTTCTATAGTTATTTTAGATTCTAATTCATTTAATTCTGATTTAATTTTAATTATTACTTTCCATCTACTGCATTGAGGTTTATCTTGCTGCTCTTTTCAAGGAGGTTCAGATGTCTCATTAAATTTTTGGATTCAGATCTCTCCAATTTGTTGATGTAGGAGCTCAGAGCTATAATCTTGACTCTGAGTACTGCCTTTGCTGAGTCCCAGAGGAGCTGGTAATTTGTGTGCTCATTTTTGTGGAATAGCATGAACATTTGAATTTCCTTTCTAATCTCTTCCAAGACCCACTCGTGAATCAGAAGTGTGTTGTTCAGCCTCCATGTGTTACTTGACTTTCTTTGGTGGCTTTTGGTGTTGAGTTCTAATTTTATTCCCTTGTGGTGAGAGAGAATGCAAGTTATAAATTCAATGTTTCTGAATTTGGACAAGTTTGCTTTGTGGCCTAAAATGTGGTCTATTTTAGAAAATGTTCCATGTGCTGCTCAGAAAAATGTAAATTCTGATGCTGCTGGATGAAATATTCGGTTCATACCATTCCTGTTTTTACCTTTGAGTGTTCTCAGATTGCTCATGCCATTCCTGCCTTTCTCTTTGAGTATTCTCAAGCTGCTTATGCAAATCCTTTATCATTATTTAAGTAGCTTCCTCACACTCATGATATTCCTGTATAAACCTTTGGATTGCCTCCTCTCTCTCATACAGAGTCCTTTGTATGTTTTCAATCTTTTCCTTCATTAGCATTTTGTTTGCCTCCATTGAACTGTTGCTTGCCTCCTCTCTCTCCTTATCATGCTCCTACAGAGTCCTTTGTATGTTTTCAATATTTTTATCATGTTTGCCAGCAGTGTTTGTAGAGCTATTTGTGAACTCTCCTCTGGATTATTTATGATCTGTTCTGTCCCCTGATTATCATGATTGGGAGTTGAGATACCGAACTTACCATTTTTTTTTTGTATTTTTCCGTCTTACTCTGCCCATTTGGGATGAAAATAACAGCAGTTTTGTGCTAGAAAATTACTTAAGGCAAGCATCAACCAAAGTCTGTATTTGCACAGTCAATAGTCTACAGATACAATCTAGTTCAACAGATCCATCTATTCAACATCCAACAAGGATATATTAATGGGCTACAAACCGCAAAGAAGTATTTGGTAAACCAGAAATTATTAGGTTTAGGGAGAGATGTGGGTAAAAAATAGGAATAAAGTGATGTGGGAAGGCACAGGGAGAGTTAACTTAAGTAAGTTTTAATCTCAAAGTAGTAAATAGGTTGGATAGGATGAAAGTAGAGAGAGACAAAAAAAGAAGAGAAAGGGAAAAGAAAGAGACCAGAAAAAATACCAAAGTAAAAATTGACATATTATGCAGAAACAGGAAAAATATATTCATAGAAGAACGTGGATATAGTGATAGATGGGGAGGGATATAAAGGAGATGTGAAAAACTTAAAATAAAAATACTTAAAATATTATAGAGGTAGAAAAAGGTAGTACTGCTCTTAAGGAATTTAAGTCTAAGAGGTTTTGAATTGAATAATGAATTTGTGGATTAAGTGTGTACACAGTGGGGGATAAGGTCTAATAATCAACTATGGGTTTATCTGAGGATGTGCAGTACAACAACTAAGTCACATAAAGAAGAAAGAAAGAGAAGAAAAGGTGAAAAGGACAAGAAAGAAAGAAAAAAAGATCAGAAGTTCAGTAGAGCTAAACAAAAAACAAAAACAAATTAAAAAAGAAAAAAAAAGTAAGAAAAACGCACACACACATATACCCCTAAAATAAAAATTAT
>NW_024871724.1:0-36015 GCF_019054845.1 Dipodomys spectabilis | reverse complement strand
CACATTCACACTGAGTCCTTTGCAGGTTTTCAATCTTTTCATTCACCATGTTTACCAAAAGTGTTTGTACACCTTTCTGGGAACTCTCCTCTGGATTATTCATTAACTGATCTGTCACCTGATTATCAAGAGTGGGAGTTGAGATACACGGACTTGCCATTTGTCTTGTGTTTTTCCAGCTTGCTCTCCCAATTTGGTATGAAAGTAACACTAATTTTGTGCTAGAACACTATTTTAAGGCAAGCATTAACTGGAGTCCTGTAGTCGCATGGTCAAAATGGCTGCAGGTACAATCTTGTTGAACAGATACAATCTATTCAACATCAACCACTATGGATTAATGGGCTAAAAACAGCAAAGAAGGATTTGGCAAGCCAGAAATTATTATGTTTAGGGATAAATGTAGGGAAAATAGGATTAGTGGGATCCAGAGAGTTTACAGGAGAGTGAATTTAACCAAGGATAATCTCAGAGAGGGAAATGGATTGGACAGATGATAGGAGAGAGATAAAAGAAAAAAAAACAATAAAAAATGTAAACACAATAATTTAAATTTAAAAAGTTAAACACTTAAAAATTATGTAAGTATAAAGAAATGATATTTAGAGAAGAAAAGGATAGAGTGGGAGAAGACGAGGGATAGAAAGGAAACATGATAAACCAAAAAATAAAAATCCTTAAAATTATTTGTTTTTCCCCTTCCCCTCCACAAATTATGCCTACATCAAATACAGTGAAAGCAGTGGTTATACTGTGTGGGAGGGATATACAAAGCAACCAAGAAATAATCTTATAAATGTATTAGAGACAATCGCATGAAAGAAAAAACAAACATTTGAATACATATCTTGGGGTTCATTTCTCTAACATCACCTTATCTGACATTTTTTGCTTGACTCAGACATATATTAGATATTTCAAATAAGGGAAACCATGGGACCTGTGTTTCTTTGGGCCTGGCTTACTTCACTTAATATAATTTTTTCCAAGCCTTTCCATTTCCTAACAAATGGATCAATGTCATTCTTTCTGATGGAGGCAAAGAATTCCATTGTGTATATATACCACATTTACTTAAATCATTCATCTACTGAGGGGCATTTGGGTTGGTTCCATATCTTAGCTATAGTAAATAGTGCTGCAATAAACATATTCATGTTGGGAGCTTTAGTGTGGTCTTGTTTGTAAACATTTGGGTAAATGGCCAAAAGTGGGACTGCTGCGTCATAGGGGAGCTCTATGTGGAGTCTTTTGAGGAACCCCCATACTATACAGGTAGAACCATTGCAACAATGAGATGTACAAGCCATTATGCCGAAAAATGAACTTTACATCTTTCGTTTGGAGGGGGAGTGCAGGGGTAGGGAGGGGGGGAGGATTGGATGGGGGGTCGAGGGGAGGATGGAAAAGGATGGGAAGGGGAAACAAAGGAGGAAGCTGCAATGTTTGATAAGAAATATACTCATTATCTTGCCTATGTAATTGTAACCCCTCTGTACAGTATTTTCACAATAAAAATAAAATAAAATATAAAAGGAAAAAAAAGAAAAACAAACTTTACAATTTAGGCAAAGGGGAGTGGGGGGCATGTAGTTGTGGAGATGGGAGGGAAGGGATGGTAGGGGGAAAACAAAGAAGGAGATAATAATGCTTGATAAGAAATGTACTCATTACCTTGCTCATATAACTTTAACCCTTCTATACAGTATTTTTACAATAAAACAAATAATAAAAATTAAAAAAGTAATTAAAAATCCTTAAAAGTAGTTAATTGAGGGCTGAGAAGGTGGCTCAGTGGTAGAGTGCATGCCTTGCATGCATGAGGCCCTGGGTTCGATTCCTCAGCACCACATAAGCAAAGAGAAAAAAGCCGGAAGTGGTACTGTGTCTCAAATGGTAGAGCCCTAGCCTTGAGCTGAAGAGCTGAGGGACAGTGCCCAGGCCCAGAGTTCAGGCCCCATGACCAGACCAAAAAAAAAAACGAAAACAAAAGTAGTTAATTGAAAATTATATAGGTTATAAAGAAATAATACTATATTAAAGCAGTTAAGCCTAAGATGCAGTGAATTGAGTAATAAATTTCTGGATTATGTAGGTACACAATGGAAGATAAGGTGTAATAATCGACAAGGGGTATACATCTGGGGATGAGCTGAACAGCAATTAAGCAACGCAAAAATAAAAGAAAGAGATAAAAAATAAGGAAAAGAATAAAATTAAGGACGAAAAGGTTAAAAAAATTAAATAAAGAAGTACACACACTTACATATACACCTAAAATAAAAATTATGAGAAAAAAGAAAAGATTAATAGAAAAAAATTTAAATGTTTTTTAAAAGTTACAAGAAAGAGTTCTTATAGAGTTATATTCAATAGGTAGGTCTCATTAGGTAGATGATGAATAGAACCCCACGTGCTATTCAGGCAAGAAAAAAAATTTATGAAACTGCTGCCCCCGCCATGCATCCTGGAAAAACAAGGCTGCAAAGGAAATGGTTTATGACCCACCCCTGGGCCAGAACTTATCTAGGTCAGGGACAGGAATAGGTATAGCTACACTGGATCTGAGTGTGACCTCCGGGACTGGGACCCACCTAAGGTCTGATAGGAGGCATGTGACCAGAGGTGGCCTAGGATATAAGCTAGCAGGAGGGGAAGGTGACAGCTTCCAGGTCTGCCAGTTACATAGGTAACAGATACTGGGTGGAAACTTAGCCAAGAGGAAGGGAGGTGTCCCTGTTCAGACCTTACATGTCAGCATTTTGATAATTATGAAAATGGGTAAAAATTATCTCTGGCTATTTCCTGCTTGCAAGGGACGTTGACAGTAGGGGTAAAAGGCTGAAAGGTGTTCCTCTGAGAGAAGACAGCAGGTAACAGCTGTCACTTGGTGGGCATGAGTTCGTAGGTGAAGTCTGGAGAAGTCTCATGTATTGATGGGCTAAAAAAGTACTAAAGAGCAAATAAATGGCAAGTGGAAGGGCTTGGGGCTGAAAACGTTGGTAGAAATGTCCCTAGCTACTTCTGACATCTGGCGACTAGGTAGAGGAGAAGTCAGGTAACACAGGCAAGAATATAAATTTCTATCCAGTTGAAAGGTAGACAGGTACAGACATTAGACAGGCAGGCTTCTTACTTCTATTGACCTCCTGGCTCTGGTTAAAGGGCAGGTACAAAGTGGCTGATGTAACATCATTTCCTCTTACTCTTTTCTGTGGTCCCTTGTTCCCCAGACTGGCTGAGTCTAGGTGCTTGTTGCTATGATGGTTTGTCCCAGGTGGTATTCAAGGAGGTTTGAACTCAAGGCCTGGACACTGTCCCTGAGCACTTCTGCTCAAGGCTATTGCTTTACCACATTGAGTTACAGTACCACTTCCAGTGTTTGGTTTGTTAGAAATAAGCGTCTTGATCCTTGTTTCTAGACTGGCTCTATGCAAGTTACTTGGGAGATGGAGTGTTAGGGATTTTTCAGCCTGGGATGGCTTTGAACTGCAATCTTTGCCACTGAAGCCCTTTATTATTTTCAATTAAAGCAACAAGGAGATCAAGTAGAACAAGTAGAGTTTACCTGGTTCTTATCAAGAATTGACCAACAAATATTCTGAAAAGACAAAACTCATTAAATGTGATGAGAATTTTAGCACAGATATAGTATTGATTTCTTTATGGTACCCCTACCAGTGCTTAAGTTAACCAAAGTTACAGAAAAAGCCTTAGCTTTTACAAATCAAAAGCAAAATTTCACCAGCTAATCAGCTGCATGTGATGGAGCCAAGGAAGACTCCAGTCTACTTTTACCATGGTGGAGGTAGGATGGTATACACAGGAGTGAGGGCTGTCTTCCAGGTTGGAAGAGATGGACTGGATCTGGACTGCATATAGACTGGCTAGCACTGAACTATGAAACCAAACTGAACAAACTTCAGGAATCTCAGATGATTTAAGCCAAATAACTTGGTTGCAATGCCAGATAACAAGTTTACACAGACACAGACATAGACACATAGGAATATACACACAGAATCAAGTTGAGGTCAGGGCAAAATCGAGTTGGTGCAAAATAGCAGCTGAGCTCCCAAGATGCCAAGATGGTGCATCTGCTACACGGTCAATACTAGAGAGAGCTAAAGATATTTTTTGGGGTCAGGTCATGGGGCCTGATCTCTGGGTCTGGGTGCTGTCCCTCAGCGCTTCAGCTCATGGCTAGTGCTCTACAACTTGGGTGACAGCACCACTTCTGGCTTTTTTCTTTTTTCTATGTGGTGCTAAGGAATTGAACCCAGGGCCTCATGCATGCAAGGCAAACACTCTACCAGTATGCCACCTTCCCAACCTTAGAGCTAAAGATTTTGAATGTGAGGGTGCATTGCTTCCAGAACACATGGATCTTCAGGTTCCACCCATAGTACAAAGGAAGAGGAGGGGTCCTTCAGGGGAGGAAGCCTTGCAGGAGAGGCCACAGGAATGGTCTCACACGGGAGGCCCCAAAGGAGGGATTACCTTGCAGGGGAGGTAGCAATAGAGGGCGTGCCTCATGGCGGAGGCTGCCAAACAGAGGGGTCTTGCTGGGGGGACCACAAATGGAGGGTGCACCTTGTTTGGGAGGCTGCAAAAGAGGGAATGGCCTCACAGGAGAGGCCACATTTCGGGGTATACCTAAGTGGGGAGGACGCAAATACTGTGACTCATGGGGGAGGCTGCAAAAGTGGGTGTAGTAGTAAGCTTGGTGGAAAGTTAAGAGTCAGATGAGAATAAACCCTTAACCCGCCATGTGGCCAAGATAGCGAACTCAAGATTGTGAATTTCTGAAAAACCACAAAGACAATCTAAACAAATGGAAACTCTGACAATTTTCAAACGTAGAATGGCTAGCCTTTGAGAGGGAACCTCGAGGGGGTGTCCTGGGACCCAGCCTATATTGCATTTTTCAGGGCACCAGCAAAAATGTTGTAGAAAAGAGAAAGGGAGAAATAAGGAAAGTTAGACATGATTGGCAGAGAGAGAGCAAAGAGAGGCTGAAAGTAAACAGACTTCTGACCATTTACTATTGCACTGGCAAAAAAAAACTGTCTATATCTGAGAACGGCATAAAAATTAGGCTCTCTGGCTTTCCAGAGAGCACAGGAAGCATTTCAAAGGGGTTTCACAGCTCAGCTTGATTCGCAGCACCCCATTAAATGTATAGGAGAATCAGTCTGGTGATTGAAGGAGAGCTGACCAGGCAGAAGTGGCGTCCCAACTTCCCCTCCGAACCCTGTAGAGATAAATGGCCAAGTCCCTGACCAAATGTCCTTGATTTCAGAGGTGACTGGCCTTTCAGCTAAAAGCCATAAGAGCTCTCTGGCAAGGTGCCACATCTGGACAGAGACTGACCAACAGAAAACTGTAGAGAGTACTTTCAGCCATGAGAGTAGAGAAGTGGTATGGGTGTGGATGTGAAGGCCAGCAAGGTATTGGTGAAAAGTCTCGCATGATATCTCTAGGAAGTTTGGTTCACAGAAAAGGGGTAGTTAGGAAATTCTAACATTCACAACTCAAAATCCCCATCCGAGACACAGAACAATATGTAAGGCATATTAAATAGGTAGGTTTCCTTAGGCAGCCAATGAAGAGAACACCACGTGCTATTCAGGCAGGAAAAGAAATTTATTTACTGAACTTCTGCCCCTGCCATGTATAATTGAGAAGCATAGCTGAAACTGAAAGGGGGGATGGCCACCGCTGGGTGAGAATTTATCTAAGCCAGGATCTGGAACAGGTGTGGCAACACTGGATCCGGATGTGACCTCAGGGTCTGGGACCCTCCTAAGGTCAGATAGGAGGCATGTGACTAGACGTGGCCCAGGATGTGACCTAGCTTGAGGGGAAGGTGACTGCTTCCAGGTCTACTAGTTACTTAGGTAACAGATGCTGGGCAGAAACTTAGCCAAGAGGGAGAGAGGTGTCCCTGTTCAGACCTTAAACATTCATTTTTTTTCTTGGGGGGTGGATGGGAAGACCCTGTTTCTCCCCTGTGTTCATAAGCAGTCACTGGGTGGAGTCTCTGGTCTGCTTTTGGTGTTTTTTTTTTTTTTTAATTGTGAAAATATCGTACAGAGGAGTTACAATTACATGGGCAACGTAATGAGTACATTTCTTATCAAGCATTGTTGCCTCCTCCTTTGTTTCCCCTTCCTATCCCTTCCCATCTCATTTCTTCCCCACACCCTCCCCCCAACCGGGCCAAAGTTGTAAAGTTTTTTTTCCACATAACGACTTGTACATCTCATTGTTGCAATGGGTCCAACTGTATCCCTATTTAAATGGTTTGTTTTTGCCCTTCCCCTTCACAAATTATACCAGTATCAAACATAGTGAAAGCAGTGGTTATACCAGGGGGAGGGACCTACAAATCAACAAGGAAATCATTTTAAAAATGTGCTACAATCTCAAGAAAGAAAAAAAAAACATTTAAATCCTTACCTTGGAGTCCATTTAGCCTAATATCAACTATTGTGACTGTTTAGGCTTAGCTCAGACATATACTAGACTCTACATATATATTTGAAGGTATTTGATGTATGATAAACCATCAACATAAAATATACAGTGATTTTGATAAAAAATAAAAATGACTCAGAAAAAATTATAAATGCAAAAACACTCTTCACAGAATCAAACTCTCAGACATATTTCATAACTTTGAAAAGGATAAAGTGGCTGAAGTTAGTATAAATTCAAAAGTATGACAATTCTCAAAGACATAAAAAGATATTCATATATTTCATTATATAACCCAAAGCAGAAAGCAAATGTTGTTGTGATGATTTTTTATAACACAGTCTCGCAGGTGCTGGGAAGGTGGATTAGTAGTAGAGTGCTTGCCTTGCATGCTTGAGGCCCTAGGTTTCATTTCTCAGCACTACATAAGCAGAAAAAGATGGAAGTGGTGTTGTGGCTCAAGTGTTAGCACTAGACTTGACCTAAGGGACAGCACCTAGGACCCAGAGTTCAAGACCCATTACCACAATATCAAATACAAGAAACTAAACACTCTCTCACTTTTGTGGCCTCAACTCTGTAATACTGCTGCATCAGCATAGGGCTAAGATTTAACTGTGGACACATATCAACACTCTAGATTCAGAGTCTACTTGAGAAAATTTTTAATCAATATTTTGTTCTTAATTTTGCTCATTGTAAATTCATAAGCAACTATAAAAAATGGTTTGGCCTTCCCAGGAACATTCTCAAAGTACTTCCTAATGATGATTTACAAAATGTTGTATTATATTACAAGTAAAACAATGCTACAAATAAAGAATACCAATAATTAAACATTAATGATTAATAAAATTAAAACCAAAACAATTACCAGTGTTTTCAGAATTCAATGTGTACTACATATTAAATTTTACATTTGTTTTTTGTCGCTCATGGGGCTTGAACTCTGGGCTTGGGCGCTGTCCTTCAATTCTTCAGCTCAAGGTGAGCGCTCTTCCACTTGAGCCACAGTGCCACTTCTGGTTTTCGCTTTGAACCTTGATCCTCAGATCTCAGCCTCCTGAGTAGCTAGGATTATAAGCATGAGGCATCAGCACCTGGCTTTTTATTTTACTATTTTCTCATATCCCTGTACTTTTAAAACTGGCTAATATTATGATGTTCAACAGGACTTTTATTGGCTCTGAGTAGTCTTTAAAGATTCCAACTAAGATTACTATTTATGGCTCATCTCTTTATGTGTATATGGCTTATATAATTATTTGTTCGTTGCTAACATATAAAGTAATGAAGCTCTAAAGTTTTAACCGAAACTGTGTAGTTAACAAAGTCTTAACTCTTCATTCTGCTTCTTTACACAGACCTTGCAACTTCTCAGTAAAGTTTCTACAAACTCTGAAATGTACTTACTTATAGTATATTTCTGGTACCATATGTCTTAATAACTTTATAGAAAAGTTTTATGACCTTCCAAATAGTTACCGGTGTGACCAACCAGCACAAGGCTTTCAGAGTAATTTTAAAAGTAGAAGAAAATTTACTTCATGGGTGCCTGTTTTATCATCTCTTACTTATAAAGCATTTTGGAGTGATTATATGTAAATTTATTTTGTTTTTGGATTCTTAAAAGACAGTAAGTGATGATACTTAAAGTTTTAGTCCTTTTAAAAAGGAAACTGGAGCTGTGGGACAGAAGAAATTTGGCTCTCTTTGGACCTCACTTTATAAGCTCTGCTCTGTGCATGATAGCCCAATGTCACCAACACAGCCTGTGTTGAAGACAAAATGTGACAAAAAACAATTACCATGGGCAATAATTGCTATGCTATTATTTCTTGGACAATATGAATATTGAATTGAGAGTGCAAGAGAACGGAGAGATTTTACCTACCTTTTTGTATCGGTGAAAGAATTTTGGAAACTTTGACTCGTTTCCTTCCTCACTATGTCTTTGGGCCATGAACTTAGTGCCTTTAGTTACAATTTGTCCCAACAGTAAAATGACAATTACATTACCATTATGGCAAATTTTATCTTAAGAATTAAGATACATAACACTTGTGAAATACTTATCATAAACTTCTATGAATGAGCTTTGAGTTTAGACAGCAGTTTTTTAAAATACTAAATAGAATGCGATATGTATTACAGAAACCATTACATGTAGTGAGCAACCAGAAATAATGTTATCTATTGACTATGCTCTGCTTCCAAGGAAGCGAGCTGGGTAAGTTCTCATGCTGTAAAACAAACAGGTTATCTTATGTTTTGATAGTGTAAAAATATCAGGGGCAGAATAATGAATGAATGTTGTAGACTTAGGTGACGTCCATATGAAAATGTGCAAAACTTGATAAAGTGAAAATGTATCTGAGCAGTATGTTGTGTTTTACATCATTTAAGTTACATTGCAAAGATAGGAAATGCCTCGAAGCATGAATTCTCTTTTTGACACCCTATCATAGGTCCTTAGAAGGATGAACGAACTCTTCCCTTATTCTTGTAGAGGCATCATCAGACGAGAGGAACTGTACTTTTTGTTTGCTTCCATTTATTCTTCATTTAGAAAGTTGAAGTACATAAGACTGAAAGAAACCAAGGAAAATTAGACACACAGGCTTTAGAAAGAGCAATCAACGTAAAATAAATAAAATACATTTAGTCTTGTAAAAGGTCTAACTAAATTGAGTTATATAGTCTCAAGCATAGACAGAAAATGATTTAAACAATACGTTATTGAAAATTGAAAAATGTTAGATTTGCTTAATTTTTTCCTTTCTACTACATTGAATTAATTATTGATTTTCTATAGAGATATTAAAGATGAGACTAACAAGAACCTTGATTAAAAATGGACAAAAGTTCTGAATAGACACGCTTTCCAAAAAGCCCTGAAAATCGCCAGTGGGTTTACAAAGTTGTGTTTAATACCACTTCTATGCTGGCTTAATGCTTTGTGAACAGAAGTCTTTAGAGAAATGCAATTCAAAATTATTATGATACTACTTTACAACTATTATAACTCATCAAAAAATCAAAGGAAAAAGATGTGGTGGTAAAGGCTTGTAATTCCAAGCATTTAAGAGGTTGGAGTAAGAGGATTTGAGACTAAGGCCAGTCTGGGGTACTGCACATAGTAAAAACCTGTCCTTTAAAAAAACTCAAGGTGATAATGTTGGTGAGAATATGGAGAAAAGGAAATTTTGTACACTCTTGGTCAAAATGCCGGTTAGTATTCTCATTGTAGAAAGTAGTACACAGTTTTCTAAAGAAATGCAAAGTTGAAATGTCATCTGACCCACCAATCATGTGATTATTTCTCTCTGGGTAACTCAGAAATATATCTGTAGTTCATTGTTATTCACATTATTCATAACAATGGCCAAGAAATAGCTTGAAGTTTAGTTTTCAACTACAGACTAACAAAGCAACTGTGGTACATGCACAAATGTATTTTTCTGTTTCATCCTTAAAATAGCAAGAAAGTTCTCCCATTAGCCACAACTTACTATGATCAGAAAGATGTATTCTAAATGAAGAAAAATGTTGTCTTCTGATCTTTGTAATACCACACACACACACACACACACACACACACACACACACACACACACACACACACACACACCAACCTCAAACTTTAAGAGAATTTTTTTAAAAAGTAAAGCAAACTGGAATTACTAGGCAATTTATGTCACAATGTAGAAAATCGTAGATATGCAGGATGACCAAGAATAGAGTTGTAATGTACAACATGATGTTAAAGGGGACAAGTCTATCCTTACATAAGAATGAAGTTAAATTAGTAGGAGATGTTCTTCCTAGTAGGAGTGGCTCTTTTAGTTGTACTTCCTTCAGTAATGGATGAAATGAACGTAATTCTTTAAATATACCTGCCTGTGTACAGAAATAATAACAATCAACAATAATAAATGCTCAACATAGAACAAAATTTCAAATTAAAATACATGAGATTTTCCTTGATATAACCTAATTATTACAAATAAGGGAAACCATGGGACCTATGTTTCTTTAAGTCTGGCTTGCTTCAATTGATATGATTTTTTCCAAGATCTTCCATTTCATTACAAATGAGATGGTGTCATTCTTTCTGGTATGTGTGTGTGTGACATTTTCTTGATCCATTCATCTACTACTAGGGGCAACTGGGTTGATTCCATATCTTAGCTATGGGAAATATAGTGTGATAAACATAATTGTGCTGGTAGCTTTAGTGTGGCCTTGTTTGTGGTCACTAGGGCAAATGTCCAGAAGTGGGATTACTGGGTAATAGGAAAGCATTATTGTGTACATCAAGGATAATCTTGGTAGATGAGCAGAATAGCTCAATAGCTATGTACATATAACCGTGTAAGGTGATTCCAAGTGAAATGAACTCCAAGACATGTTTTTTGTTGTTGTTGTTTTTAATGTACTACATGGTTTCTTTTTATCATTTGTGTTTTCCCCACCTATGGTTTTCCCCCTGTAGTCACTGTACTTGATTTTTATACCTTGATTACTGTAAATATGTTGATCTGAACTATGGAAGGGAAAGGAAAAAGACAAAATGGTGAGACAAAGGACAAAGGGGGAACGTATGCAATAGTGACACTCACAACCAATATGTTGGAAATAATCTTGGGGTGCTGGGAGGGAAAAGGGAGAAAATAGGGGAAGGAGTAACAAGTTAGAAAAGAAATGAATTCACTACCTTACTTATGTAACTATAAGCCCTCTGTACGTTACCTTGACAATAAAATTTAAATAAAAGATAAAATAAAATACATGAGATCAGCAATACAGGATATGGGAATATGTGAATGGGGAAAATAGTGCACTATACGAGAAAACTAGAACAGCTGTGGAAAGCAGTAATTTTACTTTAACATAGGTAGTAGTAAACTAGCATACAGATTTTCTGCCTCCTGTCAGTCACTAAAAAGGGAAAACAAATTGCACAATCAGTAAACCAATAGAGATAAAATAGAAAATTAAACAATTATGGTGAAGAAATGATTTGGACCAAAAATAACAAATTACACAATTTGGAAACAAATAACAAGCTTGTAAGTTTAAAAAATATTACCCATAATTCTATTAAATGATTTTTACATCACAATTAGTTAGAATTACAATTCAAATCACAGATTAATAGAATATCATTTAAATAATAGGTACTTATTACTGATTTCTTAATACTGAACGTTTAATATAAAATTTTAATTTTAGTAGCAATTGAAAAGAGAAAGTGAAACTAATTTTAATAATGTATTTCATTAATTGTAAAATTAAGAATCATTAGAACTTAAACAAATACTGTATCATTATTTCAATAATTAATCATCATTTCATTTCTGTGAATTAATGCAATAATTCAAAGTGTATTATACACTTAACACTAATCTTAACATCAAAGAATAAATTATTGCTCACGACTCTTGGTACTAGGTGGAAGGGTTCAGCACTGTGGTAAAATTCACACCACACATCCTCCTGGCAGTTTGTGAGGGTATAACTCCTCTCGTCTAGCTTAAATTGTGGAAATTTGGTTACTACATGCATGTTAAATTCCTGTCTAGGTGACCTCCATATAATTATATACAATTATATATAGGAAGAGTATTTCAGATGATAATTAAAAGTCATATTCATTCATTAAAATTTTATAATTTTGTGCCAAATAAATATTTATGGAAAGGCTGAATTTTTGAGTAGATGATGGTGCATGTGTGCCTGATTATACATATTGAGGTTTATTTTATCTTCTGACATTGTTTCTATGGTTTGATTAAATTTTCCATAAAAGGTTAAGTGTATTATATTGGATATATGAAAGTAAACTGAATGTTTATTTCATTAATCCTTTAGCACTTGTCTAATCCCAAATACATATTATCCATATGTTTGCAGTAATGAAAATAACAACAGATATAAGCAAAATAAATCTGTCTAATCCCAAGTATAAATTATCCGTGTTTTTAAAGTAACGAAAGTAAGAAAAGATATAAGCAAGATAGATCAAGTCTGTAGACAGGTATTTCCCCCTTTATTTTGATAGTTGGTCCTCTGTTACACTACAGAATATTCGTGGAAAAATGTACTCCAGGCTGACCACAACTGAAGAATATTATAGTTTGATCTATCATAAGAGAAGGAAGGAAGGGGATCATTCCTTCTAAAAGTCAGTTCTCAGGAATGTGATCTGTTTTAGGGTGGTGACTTGGAAATGAACATTTTTCACAGTCGACCTTGAAAAGCCATCTTGACAGACCATTTTTGTAAGTGGTTACAGAGGATTATTCATGGCTTTGCAAGGATGCCAAATTGCCTCATTTTGAAACAACTAAAGAAGGAATTTAGTCAGGTATTGTTTGTATCTTTAGGGGAAAATCCCATTGACGTTAGGCCAGGGGATCACTGGGGCCCAGAGAAGCTACTACCTTGAATAGTAATGCTAGACCTCTAAAAGACAAAACAAAACAAACAAACAAAAAAACTCCAGAAAGCACAGCCAGTCAGGGCTGCTCTCACATCCTACATGAAGACAGGCAGAAAACAGAAGCTGAGAGTCATTTAGCTGATAACTATTATATTTTTATGAGTCAGACTGAAATGAAACTCTAAAGAGAGGGTCAGAATGACTAATCAGACAGATTAAAATTGGTCAAAGTTTGGAAAGTAGAATTACATGTAGAACAAATAAATCATAGAAAGCCCGTGCATGTAAGAATAAGACAGCAGACCAAATTCCAGAAATTTTCCAGACATTTTCTTAGAGGACAGGTTAATGAATTATCATGATAATCTTTGAATTCTTAAATATTTGGTCACATGTGGGAGAAGACCAATTGCTGAAGACAAAGAAAATGTTATTACTCTGTTAGGAGGTCCAATATCACATTAGGAAAAAATGACTTGTAATAAAAAGAGACAAATAATTATTCCAGTTAAGGGTTTCATTTGTTTTGATGTAACAGCTGTTCATTTAGGTACTAGCAGTTACCATACAATTGGTCTAGACTCACAGCTGAGATAATATTGACTGCAGTATGCGCACATGAAAGAAAAGAGAAAATTTACAAATGTGTGATGAAATGAGCTGAGTGTGAAGTGCTCTAATAGTGATATCTGAGCTTTAGACCCAGATGAGGAGGTGGATTTTCTACTTTTATAAAAAAAACAAAAACAATTTTTAGCCTGGTGCCAGTGGCTCACAGCTGTAATCCAAGCTACTCAGGAAGCTGAGATCTGAGGACTGCTGTTCAAATCCAGCCTGGGCAGGAAAGTCCCTGAGACTATTATCTCCATTTAACAACCAGAAAACCAGAAGTGCCACTATGGCTCAAGTGGTAGAACACTCACCATGAGTTGAAGAGCTCAGGGACAGAGCCTAATCCCAGACTTCAAGCACCTTGACCAACAACAACAAAAACAAAATCCCTCTTTTCGTGGACTGCCTACATTTTTTCCTAACATTCAACAAAGAAGCCATTTTATCACCCATTCATTTAAGTCCTGTCCTAGCTACTGCAAATAGAATGATTTGGTATCTTATGTCAAAAGATTCATATTTGTGGAAACAAATACCAGCAGTGGTGACCTTTTTTTCCAGTCTTTGAACTTGGGACCTGAGCCCTGAACATGCTTATGCTATAGCTTTAGTGTGAGCGTTTTTATTATTTATTGGATTACTGACCATGGGGGGAATTACTGGGGCATAAGGGAGATCTATGCTTAGTCTTTTGACGAATCTCCATAATGCATTCCAGAGTGGTTGAACAAGTTTAATTTCCCACCAACAGCATAATAAAGGTCCCTATTGGCTACATCTACGCCAGTAATTGCTATTGTTAGTTTTCTTGATAATGGCCATTCTATCTGGGGTGAGGTACAATCTGTCTTGTTTACTTGAAGATTTGTAGGCACCTTCTAGCTACCAGAAATGAATGAATCCATGAAACCTAAATTTCTATGAGTTTGCCTTCCTTTCTCTTAATATAATTTTCCCAAGCCTTTCATTTTCCTCAAGACTGGTGAAAAATAATCCTTTCTGATGGGTGAATTCCACTGAATTCCATTGTGTGTGTGTGTGTGTGTGTGTGTGTGTGTGTGTGTGTGTGTGTAAAAGATGACTATAGGCCCATGAGTTCATTTCTGAGCCTTCTGTTTCATCTGTAATTTTGCAATTCCGTATTGAATTTGGATTGCTTTCTCTACTGAATTGAAGAATATTGTTGAGATTTTCATGGATATTGCTTTGTCAATTGTTTGGGGGCAGTATTGCAGTTTTCACAATGTTAATTCTTCCATCTAGGAGCATTGAAAGACTTTCCATTTCCTTGAATCTCCTCCAATTTCCCTTCTTAGATTTTTAAAGTTTTAACAGCAGAGGTCATTCACATTTTTAGTTTAATTAATTCCTAGTATTGTTGATGTTATTTTGTTTTGTTTAATATGATATGATTTTGAGCTAATACATATGAGGTTGTTTCTTGGATTTCAGCATGGATCTTCCCATTGTTTGCAACACAGGAAACCTACTGATTCTTGTGGGTTTTATACCCTGCTATATTGCTGAAGATTGGTATCACCTTTACTAACTTGAGAGAGAAAGTTATACGGTCCTTTAAATACAGGATCATTTCATCTATAAAAAGGGATAGATTTACTTCTTCCCTATGTGGGTCCCCTTTATGTTTTTCTCTTGTCTATTGCTCTTGCTAGAAAGTCCACTACTATATTGAAGAGTAGTAGAGAGTATGACATCCTTGGCTCATTCCTAATTTTAATGATTTCATGCTTCCACCGTTAGGTACATGCTAAATATCTCTTTGTCATATACACACTCTTTATTATATTGAGGAAAGTTCCATGCATTCCTCGCTTCTCAGACCTTTTAATCATAAAGAGGTATTCGAATTTGCTAAAAGCTATTTCTTCATCTATATTGATGATCATGTGTTTCTTGTCCCTGCTTCTGTTGATGGTTTGTATTATTTTTATTGACAAGTATATTGAATCCAATTGTATACTAGGATCAATCCTGCTTCATAATAGCATATTTTTTGTTAGTTGTTAAAATTGGTTGGTAAGAATTTTATTTAGAAATTCTGCATCAATGCTTATCAAAGAGTTGGGGTTATAGTTCTCTTTCTTTGAGGAGTCACTATATGATTTGGGGAATAGATTTTTTTTGAATTTTTTAAATTATGCAAATATCATATAGAGCAGTTACAATTACATGGGCAAGATAATGAGTACATTTCTTATCAAGCATTGTTGCTTCCTCCTTTGTTTCCCCTTCCTACCCTTTGGGGAATAGTTTAATTCTAGCTTCAAAGAATGTGTTTGATAATTCCCTTTCCCTTTCTATTCCATTGAAGAGTTTGATCTGAGTATTGTAAGTTCTTTGCAGGCCTTAATTTCATGGTAAATCCATTGAGTCCCATATTTTTCTGGTATGGGAATTGTTTATTGACATTTCATTTTCATTACTTCTTATGCATTACTTCTTTGTTCACTTTGAGTATAGGAAATCATCAATTTCTCCAGGATACTCCAGGTGATTCTCATAAGGTTTTCAAAGTCCTTTCTTTGAAGATTCTAAGTTGTCCTTATTTCTGTTGTGATGTCTCATTTTTTGTCTCCAATTTTATATATTTGGGTGAGTTCTTTTATTGTTTTTTGTTTTTTTTATTATGAAGTTGATTTACAGAGGTGGGTTACAGTTACATAAGTAATGACTACATTTTTTTTGAACTGTGTTACACCTTTCTCCTTTTCTCCTGCTTTCTCCAATCTTGACATCCCACTCCCCCAATTTTGTAAAATTCATTTCTAACATAGTGTCTACTGTATATTACTGTTGCTTTGGTTAATCTTGGCCGCACCATTTCTGTGATTTCTCTTCCCTTCCCAAAATCAGATTAATTTATGTATAAGACAAAAGGTACAGAAATCAAAAATGGTGACTACAGGGAATAAACCAAAGGGGAGAAAGTAAATAAAAATAACTAATAACAGCTCACTATAAATCATCTTGTAATCATTTCTTGGAGCTCATTTCGATAAGCATCATTTTATATGGTGATATGCATATAGCTATTGAGCTATTGTGATTTTTCTAAGAATATCCTAGACATATTCTAGTTTTTCCAAATGAGTGAAAACATGTAGCCTATGATTCCTTTGGTCTGGCTTGTTTGACTTATTGTGTTTACTAAGTCTTTCCATTTCCTTACAAATGGGGAAATGTCATTCTTTGTGACAGAAGCATAGAATTTTGTTTAGAATATATATGACATTTTCTTGATCCATTCATCTACTGAGGAGCATTGGGGTTGGTTCCATATCTTACCTATTGTAAATAATGCTACAATGGACATAGTGGTGATGCTAGTTTTAGTTGGCTTCTTTGTGGTCATTTGGGTAAATGCCCAGAGTGGAATTGCTGGGTCATAGGGGAGCACTTTTGAGGAATGTCTGTACTTCTTTACAGAATATTTGAATAAGTTTACATTTCCCCCAATAGTGTAGTAATGTTCATTTTTGGCCACATCCCCATCAGCCCAACATCTGTTAAATTAATTTTCTTCATAATGGTCATTCTAACTGGGATGAGGTGGAATCTCAATGTTGCTTTGATTTGTCTATTGGCCATTCATTTTTCTTCTTCAGAGAGGTCTCTCTTCAAATCTTTAACAAACTTACTATTAGGGTTGTTGTTTCTTTGAGCATATTTTTTTGTGGTGTTAACTTTTGGTCTTCTAAGTATATTTGAGATTAGATGCCATTGCCTGTTGCATAGCAAATAAAGATCTTCTCCCAATCTGTGAGCTTTCTAATTATCTTTCCATCTATATAATTTCTCTACTTAGTCTGATTTGGTAAGAGTTTGTCAAGTCTGTTTATTCAAGGAACCAACTCTTTTGTTGATTCTATGTTTTTTTAGTCTTTAGTTATTTTCAATTTATTATTTTTATTTCTTTCTGTCCACTGCTTTGAGCTTGTCCTCTTTTCAAGGAGCTTGAGGTACATAATTGAAATATTGGTTTGAGATTTCCCTAATTGCTTGATGTAGGCACTCAGAGCTATAAATTTTTCTCTAAATACTGCATTTACCATGTCCCAGAGGTGCTGGTATTTTGTGTGTTCATTTTTGTTAAATTCCAGAAACTTTCAGATTTACATTCTAATCTCTTCAGTGTCCCACTGGTCATTCATCAACGTGTTGTTCAGTCTTCATGGGTTTGAGAATTATTTTTTGCTTTAGTTTTTTGATTCTAAATTTATTCTGTTGTGGTCAGACAGGATATGGGATGTCAATTTATTTTTCTTTCAATTTGGACAGAAATTCTGTGTGACATAGGATATATTCTATTTTGAAGAGTCTTCCATGAGTTGCTGTGAAGAATGTATATTCTGACACTGAATGTATATTCTTTAGTTGTCTGTTAGGAATAGGTGGTCAATGTAGTTATTTAGATCTACAGCTTCTTGGTTGAGTTTTTCCTGGTTGCCGTATCCATGGATCACAATGATGTGTTGAGATGTGATTTTATGTTAAGTAGTATTTGGTTGATGAAGTGGGGTGCTCCAGGAGTCGGGACATTGATATTTAGACTTGTTATATCCTCCTAATGGAGAATTGCCTTTACTAATATGTAATATCTCTTCCTACTAATTTTAATTTGAATTCTATTTTATCTTATGGTAGTGATTCTACTGTGGCATGTTTATGATGTCCATCTGTTTGAAAATTTTCCTTCCAGCCCTTCAGTTGGAGTAAGTGTTTGTTTTGGTCAATAAAATGTGTCTCTTGTAGATACCAGATAGATGCCTCTTGTTCTTTCATTCTATCTAATCTGTCTTCTAATTGGAAAGTTATTCCATTGATATTGAGAGTTAAGATTATGAAATATCTGATGAGTTCTGCTATGTTATACATGGTTGGGAGCTGAAAGTACAGCTCAAATGTCATCTTGACCCCTGTGTTCAAATGAAGGCATGTACAAGGAACTGGCTTACTTGAAAAACACCAGATGCCTGGGATTGCTTTGCTATGTCTACAGAGTTTGTTTTACTTTCAACCAGTTGACATTGTCTTGTTTTTTACTGCACTCTGTTTTACAGAAATTTTCCTTGTTTCTCTGGACTATAGTAACCTTATGTTGCTTCTTGACTTCTAACAGTATATATTAGGGAAAGTTAAAAATAAACGGTGCTGCAGTCTTGAGCTGCAGACCACCCAACCCCATCTTTTGCCTTCTGTCTTTTTTTTCTCATCTTCACCCCCTAAATCAGGAATCCCTTTGATTGCCGGCAGGCTCCATCAATACACCTGCTTTTAGGATCTGTGCCTCATCTTCTTATATTTACCTTGTTCTATGGTAGAGAGTATTTTATATAACCAGTTCCTGTTCTTCTTTATCTTCTCTATGTAGGATACATTTCATGAACTACTATCCTGCTGATTTGGTCGAGATACATTGTTTCAAGTTTTCTTTGTCGTGAAATATTTTTATATATCCTTTAAAGGTAAAGGAGAGTTTGGCTTGGGACCATATTCACGGTTGGCAGTTATTTGCCTTTAATATTTGTCATAAAATACCAGCCTCTCCTTTTTACCATATCATCTAAGAAATCTGTATTTAATCTAACTGTATATCCTTTATAAATAATAATCTTTTTTCTATGACAGCTTTAAGAATACTTTCATTGATCTCTAATGATCCTCTAATAGATTATGAAGTGGTGGTGGGTTGTTCTGTTATGATATTCTCTGGTGTTCTAAAGGTTTCTCTTCTCTGAATGAGCCTATCTTTTTGGATGTTTGGAATGATCTTTCCTGGAATTCTGTCATATGTTTGCCATCCATTTGGTACCCTGCTCTTCCCCTTCTTGATAACTATGTTCTGCAAATTTGATCTTCTAACTGATGCTTGAAGTTCCCGCAAGATGGTTTCTTATTTCTTGGATTGGTTCTAATTGATTATCTCCTCATTCCCTTCATCCCTGAGATTTTCTTCTATATCATCTATTTGCTCTTCAGACTTTCTGCTTTGTTTTTGATTTCTTTGTCTTCAAATTGGTCATTTTTAGGGCCTTTTTCCTTTATTAAAGCTTTGTTTGAGGTTTTGTTTGGACTATCTTTAAATCTTATCTTTGGGTGGGAGGTTTATTTTATCTGTACCTTCAATCATATCTTTTAACTAGACATCTATTTCTTTTTCTTCGACTCCCTGGCCTTCTTAGAATTCATCTTTTTGTTTGTAGTCTCCCCATGAATTTTTTTGCTAATATTTGGCTGGACTCATTTTGTTCTCAAATTTCCTGTAGAAGTTTTGTATTGCTTCATTAATCACATTTTTGATCAGAATTTGTAATGTATTTTGAAATGTATCTTCTAGGTCCTTGATTGTCTGCTCTAATGCCTGGTTATTTTTTGTATGAGTTATACTACCTTGATATCACTTTTCTTGTATTTTTCTGATTTGTCTTGTTCTTTTGGAGTATTACTTGGCTTTCATTTGGAGGACCTATGATCTTAATAGGTAACTCTCTTTGTTGATTTGCCAGGTGTTGGTTTGATCTTCTCTTGCGATTTGTTTTTCTAGAATTAGGTTTCTTTTTTAAGTTTTTTTTATTGTAAAAATATCGTACAGAGTGGTTACAATTACATGGGCAACATAATGAGTGCATTCTTATCAAGAATTTTTGCCTATTCCTCTGTTTACCCTTCCCATCTCTTCCCATCCCCCACCTGAACCAAAGTTGTAAAATTCATTTTTGACATAACATCTTGTACGTCTCATTGCTGCAATGGATCCACCTGTATCGCTATATAAAGAATCATTTCTTCCCTTTCCCTCCACAAATTATACCAATATCAAATACAATGAAAAAAGGGGTTATGCCGGGGGGGGGACATACAAAGCAACAAAGTATTACCTTATAAATGTGTTAGACACAATACTAAGAAAGAAAATAAATTGAGTCTTTAACATAGAGTTCATTTCCCCTAACATCAACTTATCTGACCTTTGCTGTTTGTCTCAGACATATACTAGTTATTGCAAATAAGGGAAACCATGGGACCTATGTTTCTTTGTGCCTGAATTACTTCACTTAATATAGTTTTTTCCAAGACTTTCCATTTCCTAAACAAATGGGGCAATTTCATTCTTTCTGATGGAGGCATAGAATTCCATTGTGTATATATACCACATTTTCTTGATACATTCATCCACTGAGGGGTATCTGGGTAGGTTCCATATCTTAATTATCATAAATAATGCTGGGATTTGTTTTTGCCCTTCCCGTCCACAAATTATACCAATATCAAATACAATGAAAGCAGGGGTTATACCATGGGGGAGGGATATACAAAGTAACAAAGAATTCAACTTATAAATATGTTAGAAACAATTGCATGAAAGAAAACACATTTGAATCTTTTACTTGGGGTTCATTTCACCTAACATCAACTTATCTGACCTTTTCTCCTTGTCTCAAACATATACTAGTTATTGAATATGCGGGAAACCATGGGACCTATGTTTCTTTGGGCCTGGCTTAATTCACTTAATAAAAACTTTCCCAAGTCTTTCCATTTCTGGGTTGGTTCCATATCATAGTTATGGTAAATAATGCTGCAATAAACACACTTGTGCTAATAGCTGGAGTATAGTCTTGTTTGTGACCATCGGATAAATGCCCCAAAGTGGGATTTCTGGGTCATAGGGGAGCTCTATGTGGAGTCATTAGAAGAACCCCCATATTACTTTCCAAAGTGTTTGAAAAAGTTTACACTCCCACCAACAATGCAGTAGGGTTCCCTTCTGTCCACATCCCCTCCAGCATCTATTATTATTAGAGTTCTTGATTATAGCCCTGCTAAGTGGAGTGAGGTGGTACCTCAATGTCGTTTTGATTTGCATTTCTTTTATGGGTATGGAGGTTGAGCATTTCTTCATGTGTCTATTGGCCATCCTTCTTTCCTCTTCAGAGAAGTTTCTCTTTAAGTTTATCCCACTTATTTATTGCGCAGTTGTTTCTTTGAGACTTTGTTGTTTGGGGTTTTAAGTTTTTGATATCCAGGTATATATTAGATATGAGACCCTTGTCCATTATATGGCTAGGGAAGATGTTCTCCCAATCCATGGGCTTTCTATTGATCTTTCTAGCAATGTCCTTTGCCATGCCGAAGCTCTGCCTTTTCATGCAATCCCATTTGTCCATCCTTTCTTTGCTTTTTGAGTTTCTGGGTCTCTTTTAAGAAAAGTTTGGCCTGTGCCAAGGAGAACAAGGATTTCTCCTATTCCATGCTGTAATGATTTCAGAGGGTCTGCTTTAACTCCAAGGTCTTTGATCCATTTGGAGTTGATTTTGGTGCAGGGTGATATATAAGGATCTACCTTTAGTGTTATACAAGTGTTTAACCAATTTTGCCAGCACCATTTACTGAAGAAGCTGTCTTTCTTCCATTCTATTTTTTTAGCTCCATAATCAAAGATTAGATGGCTATAGGTCTGTGGGTTCATTTCTGGGTTTTCAGTTCAATTCTATTAGTCCTGAAGTTTGTTCTTGTGTCAGTACCAGGCTGTTTCGATTACTATGGCTTGGTAGTAGGGTTTCAAATTCAGTATTGATATTCTTCCAGCACTGTTCTTTCTGTTAAGGATCCTTTTTGCTATTTCGGTTTTTTTATTGTTCCATAAGAATTTTTGCATTTCCTCTTCTATTTCCTTGAAGAATGAGGTTGGAATATTGATAGGTAACGTTTTGAATTTATAGATAGCCTTGGGATGTATTGCAATTTTCACGATGTGGATCCTTCCAATCCTGGATCATGGGAGATTTTTCAACTTTCTAAATACTATTTTGATTTCCTTTTTCAGGTTTTAAAAGTTTTCATCATAGAGGTCCTTCACTTCTTTGATTAAATTAATTCCCATGTATTTCATTTTTGGGGGGATATTACAAATGGAGTTGCTTTCCTGATTTCAGCCTCGCTTTTCTCATTGTTGGCATCCAGAAAAGCCATTGATTTTTGAAGGTTAATTTTGTACCCTTCTATTTTGCTAAAGTTTTGAATCAACTTGAGTAATTTAGGAGTGGAGTCCATGGGATTCTTGAAATACATGATCATGTCATCTGCCTAGAGGGAGTGTTTTACTTCATCTTTGCCTATTTGGATCCATTTTATATTCACATCTTTTCTTGTTGCTGAAGCTAGGCATTCTAATACTCAACTGAAGAGAAGTGGAGAGAGTGGACACCCTTGTCTCGTTCCTGAGTATAATGCTGGATATAGGTTTGTCATATACAGCCATTATTGTATTGAGGAATGTTCCCAGGATTCCCAGTTTTTCCAGAACCTTCATCATAAATTGGTGTTGGATCTTGTCAAATGCTTTTTCTGCATGTATTGAGATAACTATGTGGTTCTTATCCTTGCTCTTGTTAATGTGATAAATTATATTAATTTGTTTGCATATATTGAACCAGCTTTGCATCCCTGAAATAAATTTTCTTTGATTGTGGTGTATGAATTTTTGGATGAATTGTTGAAGTTGATTGGCCAAAATGTTGTTGAGAAGTTTTGCATCAATGCCCCTCAAAGAAATGGATCTATAGTTCTCTTTTTTGATGAGTTCCTGCCTGGTTTTGGAATGAGGGTTATGATGGCTTTATAGAATTAATTCAGTCGTGAACTTTCTCTTTCAATTTCAATGAGGAGTTGGAGGAATATTGGTGTCAGCTCTGCTTTGAAGACCTTGTAAAATTCTGCTGTAAATCCATCTGGTCCTGGGCCTTTTTAGATGGGAGGTCTCTTATTGCTGTTTCTATTTCATCCTTGATATGGGCCTGTTAATATGGTTTAACTCATCTTGGTTTAGTTTCAACATGTCTATATTTGCTAGGAAAAGTTTCACTTCTGCCTAGTTCTCAAACTTATTAGCATAAAGGTTTGAGAAATATTCCTTTATAATGTTCTGAATATTGGTTGTTTCTATGGTGATGTTTCCATTCTCACCTATGAGTTTATTTATTTTGTTTTTTTTTCTTTTTCTAGTAAGAATTCCTAGGCGAATATCAATTTTGTTAATTTTTTCGAAGAACCAACTATTTGTTTGTTGATTCTATGTTTCTTTTGGATTCTAATTCATGTAATTCTGATTTAGTGTTAATTATTTATTTCCATCTACTGGATTGGGGTTTAACTTGCTCCTTTTTTTCAAGGAGATTCAGATGTCTCATTAAATTGTTCTTTTCAGATCTCTCCAATTTGTTGTTGTAGGAACTCAGAGCTATAAACTGGCCTCTGAGTACTGCCTTGCTCTATCCCTGAGGATCTGGCAATTTGTGTGTTCCAAATTTGTTGAATATCATGAACATTTGAATTTCCCTTCTAACCTTTTCCATGACCCACTGGTGATTCAAGAGTATGTTGTTCCGCCCCCATTTGTACAGGACTTTCTTTTATGGCTTTTGTTGTTGAATTATATTTTTTTCCCTTGTGGTCTGAGAGAATGCAAGGTATAACTTCAATGATTCTGAATTTCGACAAGTGTGCTTTGTGTCCTGAAATGTTTTCTATTTTGGAAGAAGTTCCGTGTTTTGCTGAAAAAAAAAACGTGTATTCTAATGCTGCTGGGTGTTAAATCTAGTTGATCTATGCATTTGTTTAGATCTGTGTATTATTTTTGAGTTTTTGCAGAGTTGATCTATCTAGTGGGTATAGTGCTCTATTAAAGTCCCAAACAATTATTGTCTTGGATCTATGTGAGATTTAATGCTAAGTAGTGTTTCTCGGATAAATTTGGGTGCTTCGTTGATAAGCTAATAGATATTGAGAACTGTAATGTACACCTGAAGGAGAGACCTCTTAATTAGTATGTAGGGGGCTTCTTTATTTCTTCTGACAAATTTTAATTTGGAGTCTATTTTCTCTGATATTAGGATTGCAACTCCGGCCTGTTTATGGGGGCCGTTTGGTTGGTAGATTTTGTTTCAGCCTTTCACTTTCAAAATGTGTTTGCTTTTATGGGCAAGGTGTGACTCCTGAAAGCAGCAGATAAAAGGATTCTGCTTTTTAATCCAAATAGAGAGTTTATGTCACTTAATTGGTGAGTTAAGTCTGTTATTGTTGATAGATAAGACGGAGAGGTGTTTGTTAGTTCCTATCAGGTTATCCACCTTCTTGTGCCTGCGACAACTGGGTTCTTCCTATGCTTTTTGAATTCTCAGTTTGGGTGTAGTTTCTTGGCCTTTATTGTGGTCTTTTTGGTTTTCTATATATAGGACATCATTAAGTATCTTTTATAGGACTGGATTGGTGGAGATATATTGTTTCAGTTTTTCTTTGCTATGGAAATTTTTATTTGACCTTCGATCAAGAAAGAGTGTTTAGCTGGGTACAGTGTCCTTGGTTGATAGTTATTTGTCTTTAGGGCATGGCACATAACATTCCAGGCTCTTCTGAATTTAATTTGTCTATGCTTAGAAATCTGAGTTGATTCTAATTGGTTTCCCTTTATACTTGATTGATCTATTCTCCTTGACAGGTTTAAGGATCTTTTCCTAGGTCTACATTGATCCTGTGTGGATTATAATATCAGGCTGGGATGTCTTATTCTGGTCTGGTCTATTTGGGTTCTAAAAGCTTCTTGTATCTGAATAGGCCTATCTTTTTGCATGTTTGGGAAGCTCTCTGCTAGCATACTGTTAAACAAATTTCCTAAACCGTTAACATCTGTCTCTAGGTGCTCCTCTACACCCATTATCATCAGATTAGGCCTTCTGATGTTGTATTCCAAATTTTGAATAGATCTATCATATGTCTTGGATTTGTCTTTGATAGTTGTATGTTCTTTCTCTATAATATCTAGGCTATCTTCAATCTACAAGATTCAATCTTCTGCATGGTCTAACTTACTGTCAATATTTTCTAATTTGTTTTTTATTTCGTTCCTTCTAATCGGTCGACTTTGATGGCTTCAAATTCTTTGTTGGAACATTGTTTTAGATCTTGTATGAACTTCTTTACTTCCTTAATTTGGTGTTCAGTATTTATTCTCAAATCATTTAGTTGATTTTTTATTGTTTCCTTGGTAACTCATTCTTTCTGTCAGGATCCATTCAGCATTCCCTTTGTGTTCTCCCTGATTTCTTTCAGATGTCTGTTTATGTATTCCATGAATGCCTCTATTGATCTTCGTCTATTCTCATCCCTCTCTCACAATTCTTGTATTACTCTTTGATTAGCTTCCTCACTTCATGCATTTCCTGTAGTTCTCTTTGACTGTTCTCAGCCTGCTCACACAATTGCTTTATTTCTCTTTTAGTGTTCTCTGCCTGCTCATGCAATTCCTGTATTAATTTTGAGTACCTTCCTCATGCTCACGAGATTCCTATATTAATCTTTGGTTTGCCTCCTCTTTCTCCTTATCACCCTCACACCGCGTCTTTTGTAGGTTTTCAATCTTATCATTCACCATGTTTACCAGTAATGTTTGTAGAGCTTTTTGGTAACTCTCCTCTGGATTAATCATTAACTGTTCTGTCACCTGATTATAATGATAACTGTTCTGTCACCTGATTATAATGAGTGGATTTGAGATACACGGACTTCCCATTTTTCTGGTGTTTTTCCGGCTTGTTCTGCCCATTTGGAATGAAAGTAACACCAATTTTTTGCTACAACAATATTTTAAGGCAAGCATCATCCAGACTCCTGTAGTAGCACAGTCAAAATGGCTGCAGATACAATCTATTTCAACAGATGCAATCTATTCAACATCAATGGATTAATGGGCTAAGAACAGGAAAGAAGAATTTGTCAAACCAGAAATTATTGAATTACATTCTTCATCCATTAGATATCTAAGGCTTTGAATGACCAATTCTTTGAAATACCTATATTGCTTATATTGTGATATTAATCTCAGTAATATTAATAAGAATTTATTTCTGAGTCCTGTCTTGAACTACATTCATATGTAATTTATGTAGTACCAAGCAAGAAACCTGATAATTTTACTCTTTTCTATGTTTTAATCAATAAATCCATTCAATATAGAAATATGTTCCCTTCATGTTTTGTTTCCTCAATCTTGAGGCCTATAGCTGAAGATAAATACCATCTGCTAATTAACACTATCCCAGATATTCACATTTTTTTAAATTAATTAAACTAAAATTTCCATGGGAAAAAAAAAAGAAATGTATGCATTATCCTGCCCATGTAATTGTAACCCCTCTGTACAGTATGTTCTCAAATAAAATAAAATAAAATTAAAAAAAAAAAGAAATATGTTCCCATCTTTAATGTTGCTCAAGTAAACATCAAGTATTTCTAGTACTTTTCCTGGAATAAATAAAAAGTTTGGAACAGGAAGACAAACCCTCCCATTATCACTTTGAAGTAAATCCTTGGGAACTATTTTTTATAGAAAGAAAAGGAAAGCCGGGGGTAGGTGGCTCACGCCTGTGATCCTAGCTACTCAATAGGCTGAGATCAAAGCTAGCCTGTGCAGGAGAGTCTGTGAGTCTTATCTCCAATAGACCACTGGAAAACTGGAAGTGGCGCTGTGGCTAAATCAGTCGAGTGCTCAAGTTGTTCTGAAGAGCTGAGGCATAGCTCCTAAGCCCATAGTTCAAGCCCCACACCTGACAAAAAATAATAAATAAAAACTGCAATGCACATGTTTATAAATGAATAATCTAATGGTTAAGTCAATTAAACACAAGAACTACCACATTAATCTCAATTTACTTAAAGCCACCAAAATATTAGTGTTCATGAATATCACTCATTTTTAGAAAATGACTAGTCAAAACAAAGTTTATATTTGAAATATAAAAAATGAAATTTAAAACCAGATTTGCTGTGAATATCCAATTCACAGGAATACATTTATTCAGCAAACAGAGAAACAAAAAATAAGGGTTTGTCATATAGAATGAAAGATGTAGAAGCAGACTCTTTCCTTAAGATGATAACTGCATGCAAAATGAGGGATATATCCATTTATCTACTGAGGGGCATCTGGGTTGGTTACATTATCTTAGCTATGGTACATAATGTTGCAGTAAATATAGTTGTGCTGGTAGCTTTAGTATGGTCTTGGTTGTGATCATTTGGGTAAATGCCCCAAAGTGGGAATGCTAGGTCATAGGGGAACTCTATGTGGAGTCTTTTGAGGAAACTCCATACTGCTTTCCAAAGTGGTTGAACAAGTTTACACTCCCACCAAAAATGTAGTAGGGTTTCTTTCTGTCCAAATCCTCTCCAGCATCTATTGTTATTAGAGTTCTTGATTATATCCATTCTAAATAGGGTGAGGTGGATTGTCAATGTTGTTTTGATTTACATTTCATTTATGGTTAGGGAAGTTGAGCATTTCTTCATGTGTCTATTGGCCATCCTTCTTTACTCTTCAGAGAAGTTTCTCTGAAAGTCTTTTTTATTTTACTTTATTTTTTATTGTGAAAATACTGTACAGAGGGGTTACAAGTACATAGGCAAGATAATGAGTACATTTCTTTTCAAACATTTTTACCTCCTTTTTGTTTCCCCTTACACAATGGAATTTTATGCCTCCATCATAAAGAATGACATTGCCCCATTTGTATGGTCAGGGAAAGACTTGGAAAAAATTATATTAAGTGAAGTAAGCCAGGCCCAAATAAACATAGGTCCCATGGATTCCCTTATTTGTAATACCTAGTATATGTCTGAGACAAGCCGAAACGGTCAGATAAGTTGATGTTAAGGGAAATGAACTCCAACATAAAGACTCAAATCGTTTTTCTTTCTTGCTATTGTTTC
Organism: Dipodomys spectabilis; assembly: GCF_019054845.1. Lineage (NCBI taxonomy): Eukaryota > Metazoa > Chordata > Mammalia > Rodentia > Heteromyidae > Dipodomys > Dipodomys spectabilis. The sequence continues at coordinate 7,694 of NW_024871724.1, read as the reverse complement.
TAACATTTTATAAGATGATTTATTTATTGCTTTGTATATCCCTCCCCACCCCACACATGTGTTCCCACGGGAGGGGCTGGACTAGGCAGTGAAGGGAAAGCATTGGAGCCAGAAGTTGTGGGGCTGGAAAGGGTGGGCCAGAAAAGTGGGGGTGGAGGTAACATTGTGGCTGTGAGAGTGGTTGTCAGGAGAATGTGTGCAGCCCAGAATGAGTATCTGGCCTCAAGAAGCAGTACAGTCCAAAAAGTGAGAGTAGGACACATAGCATGTTGGTGGGAAGAGGAAACATGGGGTGACCATGGTCCAGCGGGTGGTAGCAGGAGGTGGGCTGATAGGGGGGAGGTATGGGACAGGGAACCTAGAAGACTTAATAGGGGATTAAGAAGAAGGGTTGTGCACACTTAACTGGAAACAGGGCTGCCCAGTATGGCTCTCTCCATGTACTATGCTCGTCTGTGCTCTGTTGGGGTTAAGCCCAGCAGGTTAGAGTTCCCATGCCCCACAATCTAGAATACAGTAAAGGAACACCATCTAACTATTCACCTGGCAGGGGTATAATTCTCTGGCACCTGGGAAGAGTTTTATTGTGAAGACAGGATGGTAGAATGGGCTACCTCTGGGGTAATAGATTCATATCACCCTTACCCATGAGGCACAGTTAATATATAAATGCACTTAAACAATAGTTCTTTTTTCGCCTTCCTTTGCTTTACCTCTTTCTTCTTCCAGTGCTGGGGCTTGAACACAGATTCTAGGTGCTCCAAAAATTCCCTGCCCAAGTGCCTATTGTTTTTCACCTCCTAGACCTCTGTCTTCTTGGTCCCTGTCAGTCCAGGTGCAGGTACCATGGCCAGATGCCCTCTTTCAAGGCAAGTATGTCCCCAACAGCCTTCTCCATGGAGGAACCAAAAGGAGGATTAAGGGTTTTGTGCTTTTGTGTATACATTCACATGAATATTTACTTTCATCAGTGGGGCAGTTCTAAGTACTCATCATCTTATTGAACTTCAGCTATAAATTCTTTGAAAATGTAGACACTGGAGCAAGAAAAGAAAAAAAAAACCCAAACAATTAAACAAAAAACATATCCCACAATCACTGGATGACTGAATGAAAGTAAAACGCAACCTAACAATATTTTACCAAATCTGTTATATTTGAATTGTGAGAGTTCCAGAGTGGAAGATGCCAAAATAGCCAGGGAGTGTCCATTTGCATACGTTTAAGGATGCTGTCATTAATATTTAATCATTAATATTTGCTCATTCATCCAGGAAGAGGAGATCAGTTACTATGGTACTTTGATTGTGTTCAATCCAATTACGTTATAAAACTTGCAAGCTGCCATGATAAAAAAAAAATAAGGCTCCTCTTCCCAGCACCAGTTATCTTTAGTTCACTTCCAAACCATAAACATTATAACATATCCAAAGAATGCAAGGAAGGGAGGGAAAGAATCAGCATTCTGGTCTATTATCTGGTACCAACACATTGCTCAGGTTGAACTGTTTATCCACTGTGGTATTACTTTCTTCCTACTTTTGGATCTGAGGTGTGTGCACTTAAGAACTATGTGCATATATCCGTACATACATTATGACTGAAGGTATATGTCCATCAACTGAGGTGTTAGCTTGTAAAGGTTCATTTTAACTGGTACAGCAGCTGTATGTCAACGTAATTGCTCCTGTGTCCCATGTGCATCTCTCCAAGTTCTACACAAGATAATGTCACTGACCATTTTACTTATGTTGCTGCTGGCATTCCCAGTTTTCCTCTCCCAATTCTCCCTCCCACCTCCCTCTATACCCTGCAGCAAACCACAGCCTTTATGGTTTTGTTTCTTCAGTATTGATTGCCTGAGGTTTGATTGGTCCAATTCTAACACACTAGGTAGCTATGGCAGGTGCAGCGGGTGGCCTTTCTTCTTCTAACTTTCCTGACACATACCAGGAGAGTCTCTCCGCATTTCAGGACTTTTACTTGAATTGCTTTCCACTTTCTGGGATTTGCCACCTATCTGATTTTGTCTCTTCTTTGGAGTTAATGAGGATTGAACCCAGGATGTTTCATTAGCTAGGCAAATACTCTCACTGAACTATAATCCAGCCACAGAACATCTTTTTAAATTCTCCATATATCTAAATGTACGATGCAAAGAAATGTTTATTCCAGTATATTGGAATGTTTCAGATTTTAGGTTTTGATTAATCTAGTTATATTTAGTCATAGTCTAGAAACAAATATATTGGTAGGACTTGATAAGACAGGCTTTTCCTCACTATACAGCTGTTGAGGGGAAGGGATTGTCCTGCAGCATAACCCTGGAAACTTAGTGGTGAGGCCTTCAACATCAATTCCTCAGGGACATGATTTCAACCCAAGTGAGTTGCTGTAGTCTGAAGCCTCCCCTCAGGTTCCTGGGATTCCATCTTGCATACTACATCCCATAATAGCAGTATCCACGATGCACAGTCTGACTGTTTAGATTTGTTGAAAGGTTGTGAATGAATGTTTATGTCATCTTAGATGAGCACATCATTGAGTCATGTGAAGAACTTCATCAAAAAAGAGATTACTCTTCAGTTTCAGTGATGATTTACATCAAATTTTCATAACTTGACCACAAAGCCTCTTTTTTTAGGCTAAACAGTTTCACTTGCACCAAAATGATGCTATGGCAAAAACGATTCTCTAATAGGGTTTCTAAATGCAAACACAAAATACTTTTGCTTAAGGAAGAATTAATTATGCCAGCTAATATATTCCCAGAATAGTTATTTGTGTTTAGACCATGTTAAAAAATTTTGTTTTTGTTTTTGTTTTTTTATGGTCATGGGGCTTGAACTCGGCCTATTTGCTGTCCCTCAGCGATTCAGCTCCTCAGTGATTCAGCTTAAGGCTGGTGCCCTACCATTTGAACCATAGTGCCACTTCTGGATTTCAGGTGGTTAATTGCAGATAAGAGTTAATTGCAGATAAGAAACTTTCCTGCATGGTATGGTTTTGAACCGCAAACTTTTTATCTCAGCCTCATGAGTAGCTAGATTATAGGCCTGACCCACTGGTGTTTGGCAAATATGTGCAATTTTTAACCATGAATGAAAATGTTGGGAAAAACTACAGAATACTTATAAGCAGCAGTAATTAGATGGGTATAAATATATGTAATATACCAAATATTTTTGCACAATTGAAGTCTTTGGTGATCAAATACATAACAAAACTCATTTGGATCTCTTATTGAACATAGATTATTAATTTTTCAATTCAGAAACATATATATGTATATATATATACGTAATTACAAAACTATATAAATAATGCTTTAGTATTTATGGGCAATTCTAAAGAGAGAGAGAGAAAAAGAGAGAGGCAGGGAGACAGGAGACAGAGAGACAGAGAGAGAAACACAAAATCCCAAACATTAAACTTACAGGTTGGATATCTGTAATTCCCAATTACATATTGTACTGAAAGGGAAATTACAATGAAATAAAAAATTAGACCATTCTGCAAGGATTCCAAAAAAATAGTTCTTACACATTACTTGTTTGTTATCTTGATGTGTTTGTGACTAGTTGCGTCATCTGGTTTGCTTTAGGATGAAAACAACACTATCTTGTTCTTAAAATCCAAGGGAAAATTATAAGTGTGCAATTGAAAGAGGTATATATATATTTGGATCAACCTTTATTTGCTTAGTTTTCAAACACTATGTAATGTTTCCAAGTAATAATGGATTTTGCAAATATAAAAAAGTGTTAATGTATTTCTTGTTTTAAATGTATTTCTTATGACCAGATAAGATGTGTTAAGTCAAATGAACCTCAAGATAGAGACACAGGTTGTTGTTGTTGTTGTTGTTTTTTACCTTGTCATTGTTTTTAACGTATTTATAATGTACCATGTGATTTCTTTGTTTCTTTGTATGTTCCTCCCCCACGGCATAACCCCTATTTTCACTGTATTTGATGTCAGTTCCTTGCATCTTTATATACACTTCTCTAAATTGGGGAGGGGGAGGGCAAAAACAAAATGCTTAAATAGGGATTCAGGTTGACCCATTGTAACAATGAGATGTTCAAGACACTATGTTGAAAAACAAACTTTGCAATTTAGGTAGTGGAGGGAGGAGGAGTGTAGTTGTAGAGGTGGGAGGGAAGGGATGGTAGGCGAAAAACAAAGGAGGAGACAACAATGCTTGATATTAAATGTACTTATTACCTTGCTCATGTAACTGTACCACCTATATACAGTATTTTTTACAATAAAAACGTATTAAAATGTATTTCTTAAAAATAGAAATATTTTTAAATTCTTATGCATATTTCCAATTAGGCAGTTCAGATGATGTATATATGAATTGTTGTTAGCTAGATTTTATTGTGTATGTGTGGTGGTCATTACGTTTGAAGTTAGGCCCTGGGTGCTGTCCTCTGTCCCTACCCCCGTTTTTTGCTTGTTCAAGGTTAGCACTTTCCCACTTGAGTCACATCTTCGAGATTTTTGGTTTTCAGTTGGAGATTAGTCTCTCTATTTCCTGCCTGAGCTGGTTTTAAACCATGTTCTTCAGATCTCAGCCGCTTAAGTAAGTTACCACTTACATTTATTGTTTTCATTTTATTACCATATACTTTTATTGTAAAGATATTGTACACAGGGATTACAGTTACATTAGTAAGGAAATGACTACATTTCCTCTCGAGCATTGTTACCCCCTCCTTTGTTTTTCCCGTACCATCCCTTCCCTCTCCACCTACCTAACTCTTCCATCCCCTCTCCCACGCCCACAGTTGTAAAGTTTGTATTCAACATAGTGTCTTGTACATCTCATTGTTATAATGGGTTCACCTGTATCCCTATTTAAGCATTTTGTTTTTTCCCTTTCCCTCCCCAAATTAGAAAAATGTATATATAAGATGCAGGGCACCAGAATCAATACAGTGAGAACAGGGGTTATACTATGGGGGAAGAACATGCCAAAGAAATAAAACCACAGACTACATTATAAATACGTTTAAACCCATACCAAGAAAAAAAAACACGTGTGTACCTATCTTGCTTAACATCATCTTACATGGTCATATGTGCATAGCTTTTGACTTCTTCTGCTTATCCTACATAAATATTAGCTATTGCAAATAAGGGAAAACATGAGACCTATGTTCCTTAGCACCTGACTTACATCACTTAATATAATTTTTCCAAGTCTTTCCATTTCCTAACAAATGGGGCAATATTATTATTTCTGATGGAGGCATAGAATTCCATTATATATAGATATATGCATATATATACATATATACATATATATTACATTTTCTTGATCAGTTCATCTACTGAGGGGCAACTGGGTTGGTTCCATATCTTAGTTATGGTAAAAAAAAAATGCTGCCATAAACATAGTTGTGCAGTAGCCTTAGCCACTTACCTTTAAATCAGGTGATCTACTGAGTGTTTCCCTGTCTTATTTTGTGAAAATACACCTTTCCAACCGCAAAGGTAAAAGAACAAGTTAAAAGTTGTTCTGATACTCCCAACTCAAAGAAGATACAAGATGTACTTATTTAGGTGCTATGATAAAAAAAATTTGGACTTGTTGAAAGATTGACTTTCTTATGTGTCATTTTGGGAAAAGTGAGTCAAATATTCATAGCATTCCTAAAGAGAATAAAGTAGACCTGTTTTTTAAATGAGGAGTATTAATGAGAAGAAAAGTAGTTTTTGTACCATTACTGTAGCCTACTTGAAAGAGTTTGAAGGTACAGATGATCAGGTATATTTCTTGTGTAGAAATCAATTCTAAAATTCTTTGTTTTTCTCTGCATTTTCAGTTTGTTCTCAACAGGTGTCTTATTTGAAACATACAGCTTGGTACCAGGGGTTTCTGTATTTTACATTTTACGAAAGTAATTTTAGGTTTTTTAAAGCAGAAAAGCTAATAATGATAATCATTCTCTGATATCCTTCACCAAGATCTCCACATTTCATTATATTGGTTTAATATGCTATCAGTATATTTAAATGGTATAAAGTTTGGTTTTGCTTTTGTTTTTTGTGCTGGTATTGGGGCTTGAAATTAATACCTTAGTCTGTCACAAATGCCGGTCATTAATGATCATGCCTGTAATTCTGGCTACTCAGGAGGATCTAAGGATCAAGGTTCAAAGCCAGCCTGGGCAGGAAATATTATGATACTCTTGTCTGTAATTCATTACTATAAAGCTAAAAGTGGAGTGTGTTTCAAGTGGTAGGGCACTGGCCGTGAACAAAGAAGCTAAAAGATAGCATCTACAGGATAGTTCCCAAGTTCTGGGTTTAAGTACCACTACCAACACACACACACACAAACACACACACACACACACACACACACACACACACGTTTTCTTTCTCCCCAAAGCATGTGGTTTCTGTGTGTGTGTGTGTGTGTGTGTGTGTGTGTGTGTGTGTGTGTGTGTGTGTTCTTTACCCTGAAATCCACTTTGTTTTCTTTTTCATTTAGTTGGTGATTTCTACACAGGAAGAGCAGAGTAATGGTGTTACTTGAGTCCTGGGTGCCAGTGGTTCTGCTGAGATGACTGAGGTCTGACTTAGTGAGCAATGGGACCCCAGGAAAGCTCCATGAAGTAAATGGATGGAAATATGTGAGAAGATATGCATTCAGGTAATTCTTCAGTCTATCTTCCTCCTGCCAAGGGTCATTCTCTCTCAGGGGGGTAAGTTCCTTTTCTTATCAGGTAAACCTGAACCATGTATGGCTTTGTGTTTGTACCCATATGTGAATAAGGACTTTGAAAAATGTCAGCCATCACAAACTTGCTCTATTTTCTTCTCTCACTATTAGTCTTTATGTTGGAAGACTTCATTGTTCTGAGAAATATGGAATGTTTTAGAAATTTTCCTGGTATATTTATAGATGTAGGTCAGAATTTATGGTCCTTTTGCTCTAGTGAATTGAGAAACATTTATGTTAATTTATAGGTAGCCTATAGTGAACTTATTTCTACAGAATAGATGAAATTTTGGATACGATATATTTATGGAAAACCAAAGGATACGAAATATTTATGGAAAATGAAAGACAACTTTACGTACTTTGTCTAAATGAAGCAGAAATTGAAAGCACTTCAAATTTGTCAGTTTTAATCAGAATGTTGTACTAATTTGGCATAAAAGATTTTTAAGTGCTGCAATCAATTAATTTCATTTGTAGGAAAAATGACAGAAAGGAGTGTACCTAAAGATATAGTGTAAGTTTTGCCTTTTGATTAATAAAGAAGTTTATGTTTAATTTCAACTAAGGTATTGTGAGAAATACCAAGATATGAGATTCAGTTTCTGCCAATAATTAGATTAAATTAGTAGTAAAGGTCCTCTGTTAGCAGTAACAATTGCAACATGATATTTAAAAAGTTTGTAGTCAACACATTTGTGCAGCTAGGTAGTTTTGTAGTTATAGAATTTTAATGAATTTCTTCAAGCACAAGGAAAAGTTTATGACATGTTAGAGTTTTACACACAGCAAAGAAAATACTAGGTTGTTTTCAACAAATGTTTTCATTTTTCAATATGTGAGTGTTTGTATATGTGTGTGTGATGGTAGAAAGGCTTCAACTTAGGGTATTTTGCCATACCACAATTTCGTTTTTTTTTCTATTTATTGGCAATATGAGTATCACAGAAATTGC
>NW_024871723.1:0-16967 GCF_019054845.1 Dipodomys spectabilis | reverse complement strand
TCTTTCTTTGGGCCTGGCTTACTTCACTTCTTTGGGCCTGGCTTAATTCACTTAATATAATTTTTTCCATGTCTTTCCATTTCCTAACAAACTGGGTGATGTCATTCTTTCTGATGGAGGCATAGAATTCCAGTACACACACACACACACACACACACACACACACACACACACACATTTTCTTGATCCATTCGTTTACTGTGGGGCCTCGGGTTCTGTTCTGTATCTTAGCTTTGGTAAATAATGCTGCAATGAACATAGTTTTGCTGGTAGTTTTAGTATGGTCTTGTTTGTGATCAAAATGGGATTGCTGGGACTTAGGGGCGCTCTATTGTAGTCTTTTGAGGAACCGCCATACTACTTTCCAAAGTATTCGAACAAGTTTAAACTCCCAACAACAATCCATTAAGGTTCCCTTCTGTCCACATCCCCGCCAGCATCTGTTCTTTTAAAAATCTAGAATGCTTCACGAAGTTGAGTGTCATCCTCAGTCAGGGGCTATTCTTCTCTTTATTGTTCCAATGTTAGTGTATGTGCTACTGAATTGAGCACAGAACATTTTTTATACATAAAGTGTAATTGATTTTCTTAAACTAGACAATTACACAAAAATTAAATTCAAAAGAATTGTCGTGAAGCCGGGCACTGGTGGCTCACGTCTGTAACCCTAGCTACTCAGGAGGCTGAGATCTGAGGATCGCGGTTCAAAGCCAGCCTGGGCAGGAGAGACCATGAGACTCCTATCTCCAATAAACCACCAGAAAACCGGAAGTGGCGCTGTAGCTCAAGTGGTAGAGCGCTCGCCTTGAGCTGAAGAGCTGAGGGACAGCGCCCAGGCCCAGAGTTCAAGCCCCACAACCGACAAAAAAAAAAAAAAAAAAAGAATTGTCGTGAAATTTTAGAACCATGTATTTCTTACAAAAGAACACATTTAAGAATAAAGTCAAGTTTGACATGTCAAAAACAAAATAATACCAGATATTTGTTGTTCAACAGATGTGTAGGAGGAGGAATTCAATTATTCTGTACAAGGAACCTGCCATTATGAACACTATAGAAAGTGTTAAGGTTTGTTAAAAGTTTTAATGTTTTAAATATGTTTAATTTTGGGAATTTGCTCATATATGCCAAAATTAAGACTATTTAGCAGGTTGTAAAACTTTTTCATAAAGCATTTAAAATTCATGGTACATACTACTAAATATGTATATTTCAGAGTTTATAGAAACTTTACTAATGAGAAGTTGCAAAGTGTTTGTGTAAAGAAGCAGATTTAAGACATTAACTGCACAGTTTCTGTTAAAATTTAAAGGCTTCTTTACTTTATATGTTAGTGAGGAACAAATGATGGTATAAGCCATATACAAATGATGAGATGAACCATAAATAATAATCTTAATAATAATAATAATAATAATCTTTAAAGGCTACTCATAGCCTATAAAATTCTTGTTGAACATCATAGACTTAGGCAGTTTTAAATGTACAGCAATATGAGAAAATAATAAATCGAATATGTAGTACATTTCAAATACTGGAAACAGCAGTAATTGTTTTTTTTATTTTATTAATCATTAATATTTATGTATTGGTTTTCCTTATTTGTAGTATTGTTTTCCTTGTTGTAATATAAAACAACTTTTTGTAAGTCATCATTAGGAAGTACTTTGAGAATGTTATTGGGATGGCCACACTGTTTTTTATAGGTATATGTGAATTTACAAAGAGCAAAATTAATAAGAACAAAATATTGATTAAAATTTTATCAATTAGAATCTGAATCAGGAGTGTTGATAAATGTCCACACCTAAAATCTTAGCCCTAGACTGAAGCACTAGTGTTACAATGTTGAGCACACAAAAGTGAGAGACTGTGTTTTGTTTTGTTTTTGTTGGTTTTGGGGCTTGAACTCTTGGTCCTGGGTGCTGTCTCTCAGCTCTTCAGCTCAAGGCTAGTGGTACTACTTGAGTCACAGCATCTCTTCCATCTTTTTCTGCTTATGTGGTGCTGAGGAATCAAACCCAGGACCTCATGCATGCAAGGCAAGCACTCTACACTGAACCACCCTCCCAGCACCTGAGAGACTCTGTTTTAAAAAATCATCTAAACAACATTTACTTTCTGTTTTGTGTTATATAATGAAATAAAGAATATCTTTTTATATTTTTGAATGGTCATACTTCTAAATTTATATTAAATTCAGCCACTTTATCCTTTTCAAAGTCATGTAATATCTCTGAGAGTTTGCTTCTGTAAAGATTGTTTTTGCATTGATAATTTATTCTGAGTCATTTTTATTTTTTATCAAAATCACTTTATATTTTATGGTTTTTTGTGTTTTTTTTTAAGTGTGAAAATAACAGAGAGGTTACAATTAAATGGGCAAGGTAATGAGTACATTTCTTATCAAGCATTGTTGCATACTCCTTTGTTTCTCCTTACTATCCCTTCCCATCTCAACCCCCTTACGTCCCATTTCCCCCTCCCCTTTCCCCCAACTAAAGTTGTAAAATTTGTTTTTCGACATAATGTCTTGTATATCTCATTGTTGCAATGGATCCACCTGTATCCCTATTTAAAAAATTTTTCCCCTTCCCCTCCACAAATTATACCAACATCAAATACAGCGAAAACAGGGGTTATACCATGCGGGAGGGACATAAAAAGTAACAAAGAAGTCATCTTATAAATATATTAGAAATAATTACAGAAAAGAAAAAAAATTTGAATTCTTATCATGGGGTTCACTTCACCTAACATCAACTTATCTAACAATTTCTGCATGTCTCAGACATACACTAGTAATTGCTAATAAGGGAAACCATGGGACCTATGTTTCTTTGGGCCTGGCTTAGTTCACTTAATATAATTTTTTCCAAGTTTTCCATTTCCTAACAAATGGGGCAATATCATTCTTTCAGATAGAGACATAGAATTCCATTGTGTATATATACAACATTTTCTTGATCCATTCATCTAATGAGCAACATCTGGGTTGGTTCCATATCTTAGCTATGGTAATGCTGCAATAAATATATCTGTGTGGTAGCTTTAGTATGGTCTTGTTTGTGATCATTTGGGTAAATGCCCAAAAGTGGGATTGTTGGGTCATATGGGAGCTCTATGTGGAGTCTTTGGAGGAACCTCCATACTACTTTCCAAAGTGGTTGAAAAAGATTACACTCTCACTAACAATGAAGTAAGGTTCCCTTCTGTCCACATTCCCTCCAGCATCTGTTGTTATTAGAGTTCTTGATTATAGCCATTCTAACTTGGGTGAGGTGATATCTCAGTGTTGATTGATTTGCATTTCTTTTATGGATAGGGAGGTTGAGCATTTCTGCATGTCTTTATTGGTCACTCTCCTTCCCTCTTCAGAGAAGTTTCTCTTTATGTCTTTAGCCCACTTATTTATTGGGCAGTATTTTCTTTGAGTATTTGTTGTTGGGGGATTTAATTTTTTGATTTCCAGGTCTGTTTTAGATATGAAACCGTTTTCAGTTGTATGGCTAGTGAAGATCCTCTCCGATTCCGTGGGCTTTCTATTGATCCTGCTAGCTATGTCCTTTGCCATGCAGAAGCTCTGCAATTACAAGCAATCCCATTTGTCCAACCTTTCTTTCATTTGTTGTGCTTTTGCATTTCTTTTCAGAAAATTTCAGCCTTTGTCAAGGAGACCTAGGGTTTCTCCTATTCCATCCTGTAATGTTTTCAAAATATCTGCTTTGACTCCGAGGTCTTTGATCCATTTGGACTTGATTCTGGTACAGGGTGATATATAAGGATCTAGCCTTAATGTTCTACAAGTGATTAACCAATTTTGCCAGTACCATTTACTGAACAGCCTTTCTTCGATTTTATCTTTTTAGATCCTTTATCGAATATTAGATGATTATGAGTCTGTAGGTTCATTTCTGGGTTTTCAATTCTATTCCATTGTTCCTGAGATCTTTTCTTGTGCCAGTACAAAACTGTTCCAATTACTATGGCTTTGTAGAAGAGTTTGAAATTTGGTATTGATATTCCTCCAACACTGTTCTTTCTGTTAAGGATCGCTTTTTGCAATTGGGGGTCTTTTGTTGTTCCATATGAATTTTTGGATTGCCTCTTCTATTTCCTTGAAGAATGCGGTTGGAATATTGATAGGTATGACATTGAACTTGTAGATAACCTTGGGAAATATTGCCATTTTCACAAGGTTCATCCTTCCTATCGAGGAACATGGGAGGTTTTTGCCACTTTCTAAGTTCTGTTTTGATTTCCTTTTTCAGATTTTTAAAGTTTTCTTCATAGAAGTCCTTCACTTCTTTGGTTAAGTTAATTCCTAGGTATTTTATTTTTTGTGGGGCTATTAAAAATGGAAAAGCTTTCTTGATTTGAGCCACACTTTTCTCATTGTTGGCGTACAGAAATGCCATTAATTTTTGAGGGTTAATTTTATACCCTGCTATTTTTCCAGGTTTGAATCAGCTTGAGTAATTTGGGAGTGGTGTCCGTGGGATTCTTTAAGTACAAGATCATGTCATCTGCAAAGAGGGAGAATTTTACTTCTTCTTTCCCTATTTGGATCCCTTTTATGTTGGCGTATTGTCTTATTTCTGTAGCTAGGCATTCTAATACTAAATTGAAGAGAAGGTGAGAGAGTGGACATCCTTGTCTCATTCCCGAGTTAAGAGGAAATGGCTTTAGTTTTTCACCATTAATTATAATGATGGTTGTAGGTTTTCCATATACAGTTTTTATTGTATTGAGGAATGTTCCATGGATTCCTAATTTTTCCAGAACCTTCATCATAAAGGGGTGTTGGATCTGGTCCAATGCTTTTTCTGCATCTGTTGAGATAACCATGTGGTTTTAATCCTTGCTCTTGTTGATGTGATAAATTATATTAATTGATTTGTGTATATTGAAACAGGTTTGCATCCCTGAAATAAATCCAGTATATTGGTGTATGATTTTTTGGATGAATTGTTGAAGTCGATTGGCCAAAATTTTGTTGAGAAGTTTTGCATCAATGTTCATCAAAGAAATGGGTCTATACTTCTCTTTCTTTGATGAGTCCCTGCCTGGTTTGGGGATGAGGGTTATGATGGCTTCATAGAATGTGTTCGGTAGTGAACTTTCTCTTTCAATTTCATTGAAGAGTTGGAGTAGTATTTGTGTGAGCTCTATTTTGAAGCTCTTGTACAATTCCGCTATAAATCCATCAGGTCCTGGGATTTTCTTACATGGGAGGTCTCTTTTTGCTGTGACTATTTCAATGCTTGATGTGGGCCCCTTAATATGCTTTAATTCATCTTGGTTTAGTATTTGCATGTTGATAATTGCTAGCAAAAGGTCCATTTCTGCCAAGTTTTCAAACTTATTAGCATAAAGATTTGAAAATATTCACTTTTAATGTTCAGAATCTTGGTTGTTTCTGTGGTGATGTTTCCATTCTCACATCTGAGTTTATTTATTTGGGTGTGTTCCTTCTTTTTCTGATAAGATTTGCTAAGGCTTTGTCAATTTTGTTAATTTTTTCATAGAACCAACTCTTTGTTTTGTTGATTCATTCTGTTTTTTTTTTATTTCTAATTCGTTTAACTCGGATTTAATGTTAATTATTTCTTTCCATCTATTGAATTGGGGTTTATCTTGGTGTTCTTTGTCAAGGTGGTTCAGATGTCTCATTAAGTGGTTGGTTTCAGATCTCTCTAATTTGTTGGTGTAGGAATTCAGAGCTATAAACTTGCCTCTGAGTACTGTCTTTGTAGTGTCCCAGAGGAGCTGGTAATATGTGTGTTCATTTTTGTGGAATATCATGGACATTTGAATTTCCTTTCTAATCTCTTCCATGACCCCCTCGTTATTCAACAGTGTGTCGTCCAGCCTCCATGCGTTACAAGACTTTTTTGGTGTTGAGTTCTAATTGTATTCCCTTGTGGTCTGAGAGGATGCAAGGTGTAACTTCAATGTTTCTGAGTTTGGACAAGTTTGTTTTGTGACCTAAAATGTGATCTCTTTTGGAAAATGTTCCATGAACTGCAGAGTAAAACGAGTATTCTGATGCTACTGGGTGAAATATTCAGTAGATGTCTGTTAAATCTATTTGCTCTATGCAGTTGTTTAAATCTGCGGTTTCCCTGTTGATTTTTTTTTTTGCTGATTTGATCTATATAGTGGGGATAGTGGTGTGTTAAAATCCTCAACAATTAATGTCGTTGGATCTATGTGAGATCTGAGGGAAAATAGTGTCTCTTGGATAAATTTTGGTGCTCTATTGTTTGGCAATTCCATATTTAGAATTGTAATATCCTCCTGAAATAGAGAACCCATAAGTCATATGTAGTGACCTTCTTTATCTCTTTACACTAATTTTAATTCGAGGCATATTTTATCTGATATTATTATTGCAACTCCTTCCTGTTTATGGCAGCCGTTTGCTTCGTAGATTTTATTCCATCTTTCATTAACAAAATGTGTTTGCTTTTATAGGTAAAGTGTGCCTCCTGAAGGCAGGAGATAGAATTATCTTGCTTTTTAATCCAACTAGACAGTCTATTTCGCTAAATTGGAGCTTTAAGACTGTTAATGTTGAGAGGTAGGACTGAGAGGTGTTTGGTAGCTCCTGCCATGCTATCCACCTCCTTGGGGGCTGTGGAAACTTGGTTTTTCCTATGGTTCTTGGATTCTCAGTTTGGGTGTGGTTTCTTAGCCATTATTGTGGTCTTGTTGGGTTTCTGTGTGTAGGTCATCTTTAAGTATTTTTTATAGGGCTGGTTTGGTGGAGATATATTTTTCAGTTTTTCTTTGCTATGGAAGGTTTTTATTTGACCTTCGGTTATGAAGGAGAGTTAAGTTGGGTACAGTATTCTTGGTTGAAAATTGTTTGTCTTCAGGGCATGGCATACAGCCTGCCAGGCTCTTCTTGCTTTACTTATCTATGCTGAAAAATATGAGGTGATTCTAATTGGTTTTCCTTTATAGATGATTGATCTTTTCTCCTTGACATTTTTAAGAACTTATTCTTGATCTGAATTGGTCCTGTGTAGATTATAATGTGACAATGGGAAGTGCTGTTCTGTTCTGGTCTATTTGGGGTTCTACAAGCATCTTGTATCTGAATAGGCCTATCTTTTTGTATGTTTGGGAAGTTCTCTGCTAGGATCCTGTTAAACAAATTTCCTCGACAATTAACTTCTGTCTCTACGTGCTCCTCTACACCATTTGTCCTCAGAGTAGACCTTCTGATTGTGTATTCCAAATGTTGAATAGATCTATCATATTTCTTGGATTTGTCTTGGATAATTGTATGTTCTTTCTCTATAATACCTAGGCTGTCTTCAATCCCCAAGTTTCGATCTTCTGCATGCTCTAACCTACTGTTGTCTTTCTACTTGGTTTATTTCTTTTCCTTCTATTTGGTCGGCCTTGATGGCTTCAAATTCTTTGCTGAAGCCTTGTTTTAGATCTTCTATGAACTTCTTTACTTCCTTAATTTGGTGTTCTCAAATCACTTAGTTGACTGGTTATGGATTACTTGGACTCCCATTCCTGATGTCGGGCTCCATTCAGCATTCCCTGTGTGGTCGCCCTGAATTCTTTCAGCTGTCTATTTATGGATTCCATGAATGCCTCTATTGATCTTTGTCTATTCTCATCCTGATGTCACAATTCCTGTGTTATGCTTTGATTAGCTTCCTCACGTTCATGCAATTCCTGTAGTTCCCTTTGACTGTTCTCAGCCTGCTCACGCAATTCCTTTATTTCTCTTTGACTGTTCTCAACCTGTTCACGCAATTACTGTATCAGTCTTTGAGTAGTTTCCTGACAGTCACGAAATTCCTGTACTAATGTTTGGTTTGTCTCCTCTCTCTCTCCCTATCACGTTCAAACTGAGTCCTTTGCAAGCTTTCATTCTTTTCATTCACCAAGTTTTCCAATAATGTTTGTAGTGCTTTGCAGGAACTCTCCTCCGGATTATTCATTAACTGTTCTGTCACTGGATTATCATGAATGGGAGTTGAGATACCCAGACTTGCCATTTTTCTCGTTTTCTGGCTTGTTCTGCACACTTGATATGAAAGTGACACCAATTTTTTTTGCTAAAACACTATTTTAAGGCAAGCATCAACCAAAGTCCTGTAGTTGCATAGTCAAAATGGCTGCAGATAGAAGCTAGTGTAACAGATACAATCTATTCAACACCAAAAAACTATGCATTAATGGGCTAAGAACAGCAAAGGTGAATTTTTCAAATCAGAAATTATTATGTTTAGGGAGAAATGTGGGGGAAAATAGGATTAGAAATATGTGGAGAAGTTAAAGTAAATTTAACCAAGTCCTAATCTCCGAGAGGGAGAGGGATTGGACAGAATGATAGGAGAGAAATTAAAAAGAAGATAATCAAAAATGGAAAAACAAAAATTTAAATTTAAAAAGTGAAACATTTAAAAATTATGTAACTTTAAAGAAGTGATATTGAGAGAAGAAAAGGATAGGATGACAGGAAGGGATGATAGAAAGGAGACATGAAAAACTAAAAAATAAAAATTCTTAAAATATTTACTTGAAAATTATATGGTATAAAGATATAATACTGCTATTAAACAGTTAAGCCTAAAAGTTTGTGAATTAAGTAATACATTTCTGGATTAATTATGTACACAATGGGGGATAAGTTCTAATAATCGATGAAGGGTATTTATCTGGGGATGAGGCAAAACAGCAATTAAGTCATGCAAAAAAAAAAAAAAAGAAAGACAAAAAAATGAAAAGAATCAAAAAAAATAAAAACAATTTAAAAAGGACCAAAATGTCAATAGCGATTTTTTAAAAAAGCACACACACACACACACACACACACACACACACACACACACCTAAAATAAAAATTAGGAGAAGAAGAAAAAAATGATTAATAGAAAACAATTAAAAAATTAAAACAAATGGGACCACAAAAAGTTGTTTAATTTTCGGGTGTGTGTGTGTGTGAGGAATGGGAAGATCCTGTATCTGCCCTGTGTCTGTAATCAGTCTCTTCGTGGAGTCTCTGGTCTGCCTGTGGTGCTTGGTTTTCCTGTGGCCTGATTGATTTCTTACATCAGTTTGTTTGAGCAGTCAATAAAATGCTCCGCTTTATCCAGGATTTTGTGATCCTCCTTCAGGCTGGTTCAGTGGGAGGGAGATCTGCTTTGAGTATCACGAAAGAGAAAGATGGCTGTTTCCTCTAATTTGGAGATGCTGTGATGAGGCTACGTTCTGGGTAGGGTTGAGGCGTTTCAGCAAACAGTAGCTTTTCCCTGAGGGGCTAGCTCCTGAGACACTCCCAGACCCCAGCCTGGAGCCATTCTCAAGATTTATGTTTATTGAATTTCAATTGATTGTCTAGGCTGCGGTAGGTAGGGGCAGCCTCTGGTTCTGTTAACCCAGTGAAGATAGTCACTCCTCTGTGGGGCAGAACTCTCTCTGCTTGGGCTAGGTGACTTTCTCCTGGGTGGATCTGAGCCTGGAAGCTCAGGTCAGATACCTGTGACCTTCTAAATGACACTTTTGTTTTCTTCCAAGGCCTGAGTTGGAGCTAGTTGCTCAGCCTGGCCTTTCTCAGTATCAAAGATGATGTCTGGTGAGAGGGGGAGGGGCAGCCTTCCCTCCTCTGCTCCATGAGAAGGAGTGAGGATGTCAGGATTCTACTCAGGCAGGAGTCTTTGTTCCTGGTTATCTCTGGTCTGTGATCTGCTCCTTTTCAGTTCTTGTTGGCGTTGAGTAGAATCCGCTCACCCACTGCATATGGCGCCTTTGTACTGGACACTCTGTTGTAGATATGGTGGCTATGGGTGCCACAGATGCTGCCACAACCGTGGCTACTGGCAAGTGCTTAGATCTATCTTCTTGCCTGGATCTTCCCTCTCTAGTCAAACTCTGTGTACAGTGTTGGCACACTTGGTGTGATTATCTAGGCTAGTACTGTTCACTGGAACACTAAAACTGCTTTGTATGTGAGAGCTTGTTTAGCCTCCAGGTTCTCCTCTACCATCTTCCTCCGACCTCCATGAAACGCCTTATATTTCATGTTGATTGGTTATTATGCAACAAATACCTTCAAATGTACATGTAGTGTCAAAAGATAGGCATATGAATATTCTCATACAGCTCTTATTTATCTGTTATGCACTTTCACTATTATGATATTTCTCTCTCTCTTATACTCTCTATCATTTCCTCACTTTCTCTTTCATGCTTCACGTCTGCTGCTTAGAATTTCTGGTGGTCTACTATTATCCGTCAGGATCCACTGGTTTGTGGGAACATGATATGGACAATCAGTTACCTTTGCCTTATTGAAGAGTTACAACTGTGATGTGATATTATTATTTGCCATTCTAAATGGTAAAACAACAGATCTAGGAATTCCTTTTCAATTTTATTACTATTATAAATTTTATCTCATAGGAATAATTGGGATGGATAAGATACTTTCAACCTGTGACCTAAAAGTATGTTTCCTTTTACAAACAAACTTTTCCTTTGAGTATCAGTGAGTAACTACATGTAATGAAAACAAAGCTATCCTATGGAAAGTAGACTGAAAAACAAGATAATGGGGAAGTGAGTACAAAGGATACCCATCATAGAGCACAGATCCTCAGGGCAGTTTATCATGTACACTTTGTGAGAATGACAATGTGTTAGGAACTATACATTAAATCACTGAACACTTGATATGTATATGCAAATATATTTATATATTTACATTTGTTTATATATGCATATATGTATGTGCCCTTATATATGTACACATGTATGTTACTATACTCACAAATACACACATACATATACCCATGTATACATGCACACATGGAGAAAGACACATAGTTATAGTCAACATAAGTTTCACTAGTTGTTGAATATGCCTTAGACGGAATTCTTGGAACCAAATATGTTGAAGATGTATTTGTCTCTAAGAGTTCTTTTACCACTCCTCTTATCTCTTAAAACTGGTACGTTTTAAGACATGAGATTCGACTTGCAAAATGCAGTACAAGTGATAGGAATTCATTCGGAAATCTCAGTAAGTAAAGGTCGTATGGTGTCACCCTGCTCCCCATGGAATGCTTGCTCTTGTAGACTCTCAACAACCAAAGTAGCAGGAGAATATCCTATCAGAGTATATACTATCAGAGGGGGGTTGGAGGGAGGATTTGGGTGATGTGAAGGGAAGGGATGGTAGGGGAAAAACAAAGGATTGGGTAACAATGCTCAATAAGAAATGTACTCACTTCCTTCCTTATGTAACTGTAACCCCTGTGTACAGTGTCTTTACAATAAAAATATATATTAAAAAGATACAAGGAAAACTTCTGTACTTATGGGAAGTTGTATTTATCAGTCAATATCAGTAAGGTGTTGGTTTTAGGACCACAGGCATATTAAAATGTTGGATCCTCAAACTTTTTACTTGAACACAGTATATTATTTACATTAGAATGTGTCCACAAACTAGTTCAGAGTAATTGCTATGAAACATTTTACTACATTTTATGTTTGTAATGGAAAATAAAAGTATATGCACTATCAACAGATACAAATTTTTTCAATTTTTTTTGTCTTTTTGTCTGCATTTTGTGGATGGAATTGGGAGAGCAATTTTGAAAAGCTCAAATTTCATCACCAAGAGCTGTCTGCAAAATGTAAAAGGATCTAATACAGCATCTTGAATAGTATGGAACTCCAAGGAGAAGTACTTGAATTGAGACATTATCAGAAAGTCTAACCACGCAAGGACTTTTTAGAAGCACAGCTGCTAGATTTCTAATGGAGAGCTCTCATAACCCTTTGTGAAACACAAGTCAGAACCTCATTGAAGTGTAGATTGTTTTCCCTCACCTTTCTCTCAAGCTCAGTCATTATCAATCAACATTTAGCTAATCTTGAATAATCCTCTAATAACCAAATGTTGATGGAATGTTCATATGCAGAAAACCTGGGAAAGCAAACTTTTTCCAGTTAGGACAATCTATATTCTATGCTCCAGCAGAGAGAAAACTAGGTAAGCATCTATTTACAACCTTCTGAATAGTTCTGATTCTGCCCACATCAGTTATCTATCCATACCTGTGATGGAGTGAGAGGATTTTAAAAGAATTTAGTGATCTAAAATTTAAATTTAAATGTGGAATGAAATTAGTTCCAATACATCATATTAAGATATTTAGAAACAAGTGAAAAACCTAAAGGTCTATACGATTTTTTTTTATTGGAATTGTAGGGATATTGGAAATTGGTTCTCTATATTTTAAGCAACTTGCAAGAAGAATTGGAAAAACACAATTTACATTCAGAGTAGACCTGTCACACTGATTTTTGTATATTGAAAGGCGCACAAGCCTCAACAATATGTAAATGCTATCCTCTTATTTATCTCTAAAGTTTTATGCATCTGGTCCATTAACATTAAAATTTCAAAAAAAATTAATTTTTAGCTAATTGTCCAAAGGGGTTTTGCTTCATCATGTCAGTGTTGAATAGAGAATATGTGCATTTCAATGTAAAATGCATCTGGATAATTGTCAACCTTTCCATTTTTCTTTCTTCCTTTACCCCAACCCCACATATCCCTTCAAGTTTCCTACTTATATTCTCACTTATGTATATTGAGTTATATGACTGTATTAGTCCACCATTTCCATCTCCATTCTTCTGTTCTACTCCCTTTATGCCCAAATCTCCCTTTGAAGACTGATTTCAACTTCATGGGATTTTGTTAAATATCTCTGCCATTGGTATGTGGCTTTGGGCTTGCCATATCCTCTCTTCCATGTTTGACCTACATAAATGAGGATATTTCTACATTTTTCTAATCTCTGAATGTCTGAGTAAGGTCATTAATCTGGGTATCCTTTTCATTTTTTAAATTTCAAATATAATATAAGCTTTGTTTGACTAGTCATTTTCTAAAAATGAGTGATATTCATGAACACTAATATTTTGGTACCAAATTGGGACTGTAGTAACCTTGATGATAATAGTAACAAATCTATTTTAAGTAGATTGAGATGCAACTAAAGTATTTTCATTATATTTATTTCTTAGTGATCATTTTTTAATGAATAAATGAGACTTTTCCATCCAGTTTAGGTTAAGAGCGTTAAGTAATGGACTAGATGGTAAGTAAATCCGAAAATGTTTTAGGCTACAGGGGTTCAGGAAAATGTAGGATCAATGGATACTACAGTATTTTTCCTGATAATAGAATTTGAGGGCAAGTTATTTTATAATGGTTCATGTTAGGGAACAAGATAACTTCAGAGGAAGAGTCAGAAAATTTGTGGGAATCAGGGCAATCTGAAACTCATTTCCATAGTGCAAACTGATAAAAACTAGACTATTTTTCTTAAACATTAGAATTGGACTATCATTAGGGTGAAAGTTAGGTTTCAGTTGCAGCTGTGGTTAGTGTTAGCATTAGGGCAATGATAATTTAGTGTAAAACTGAAACTATCTTTGAATAACAAGTCATGTTAGAATTAGGATGAATGTGAAATATGAACCTGCTAATTATATTAAGATTAGGATATGTGTGAGGGTTAGCCTCAATATTCCAGTTAAGGTTAGGGTTACAAAAATGGCAAGATAATGAGTAAAACTACAAACTATTTTTAGAGAGATTAGTTGAATCAAACTTAGGATGAATAAATCTAATGTATTTGTATGGCTTTTAGAATCCAAAGGCTATTAGTACTATGGTTAGGGTTACTGTTCTAGTTCAGGTTAGACTTAGGGTTAGGGAAGGGTAAGCTTTAAGGTAAAACTGAGAGTTTTCTGCTAACATTTTCAAGTAACATAAGTGTGAAATTTAACAAAAACTACAGAGTTTTCCGAATTTTCCTGTTCAGGGTTCAATAGGGTTAAATTTAGAGTTAGGTTTCTAGTAGGTTTAGATATATAGTTAGGGTTAGAAAGTAGAGTATAATTTAAGTAAACCTGCAACTTCTTTTTAGAGATATAGGAGTTCAGTAAAAGTTAAGATCAGTGGAAACTATGATAGTTTTCATGATTTGAAGATTTGAGGTTAATATTCATAATAGGGAACGATTTCAGAGTCCAATTCAGGGAATCTGTAGGATTTGGTGCAAAGTGCAAATAAATCATTTCAAAGACCATGAGTATCTGTTAGGATAAATTTTCCATTAATTTTAGGATTAGGTTACTATTATCATCAAGGTTACTCTCACGGTTCTGACCAGGATTAGATTTAGGATTATGGAAATGGAAGGTTGAGAACTTGAGTGACTTACTTCTTTTGTGTATGTATATGCACTTTTCTAAGGCTAGAAGTCAAGGCTTGGGTTATATCCCTGAGCATTATGCTGTAGGCTAGCATTCTACCACTTGAGCCATGATTCCACTTCCATCTTTCTTTGACAGTGAATTGGAGATGAGAGTCTCACCGATTTTCCTATCCAAGCTGACATTGAACTGAGATTCCCAGATCTCTGCCTTATGATTAAAGGTAGAATTAAACTCATGAGCTACAAGTGCCATGGAAAGTGCCTGACTTTTATTGATTGTTTTTACTTTTGTTCAAGATCAACATTGAATTCAATATCTGAAAGCATTGCTCATTAGGTAACAAGTTGCCACTTGAGCCATATCTCCAAAAATGATTATCTTAAATAGCTGGAAATCATTAAATTTTCTTCAGATGATATGTATCATTAGTGTTGTTCTAAAAATTATCCTAACCAAAACAGATTTATAGACCCTAGAGGTGATCTGAGCAGATTCTTATGGTTGGCTTCTAATTGCATAATATTTTAGGGACATGATTTTTTAATTATTATTTTAAGTAGCAAAGGAGTTAGTAAACAAGGCAGTTTCTGCGTACAATATACCTTGATCAATGCCAACCCTTTCAACATTCACATCCTTCCTCTATGCACCTCTTCCTTCACTCTTCTTAATTTTGTAGGATATTTACTGGATTACTCTGTGCACTTCCCCCATTTTCTCCTGGTCATTCTTGTACCTTTTCCCCCTTCACCCCTGTTTTGACTAGCCACTTACATATGATCCAGCAACTCTATTCCTAGGCATTTACCTGAAAGATTACAAACCAGGAAATAGTACATATTTCAGCACAACCATGCTTACTGAATCAGCCCAGATACCCCTCAAGAGAGAAATGATTCAAGCAAATGTAATACACACACACACACACACACACACACACACACACACACACACACACACAGGAAATCCTACTTACCCTTCAGAAAGAGTATTGTACTATTTGTATCTCTCATTACTCCTTTCTTCTGCCTGGTATCACATTGTTGTTGTACTGTCCCTGTACTGCAGTAAGTGACACATGCAAACTGATGTAAAAGATTGTCAGTGTTATCGGCTAGCCATAGATTCCTAAATATGAGTTATATGCTCATTCTCTTTGTTTATTCATGCCTTTGAGTAGTGATTGCACAGTTTCATTTGTACCATTTGCTACACAGAAAAGAGATGAACCATGTGTATGTATATATACATATATGCACATACATGTATATACATACATACATGGATATTTGTACACATATGGGTATATATTAAATACTTGAATATATTTTATATTTTTGAGAATTATGGAGCTAACAAAAATCACATGCATTTTATTTCTTAGTCAATTCTTTCAAAGCCTAAATAACGTTGTCTCCTTTGAATACATAATTTTAAAGAGAATATCACCATCTCTAATCTTTCAGTGGCCTTCAAATTAGATGTTCAAATGAGAAAAAGTTATTTAGGCTTTTTGGTGAAAGAGAGGAGTATTACTAGGGTTCTATTCAGGTGTTCTCTGCTTGCTAGATAGGACTTTATTTTTATAGCAACAAGCAGCTCAGTTACTTTTGCCATACATCTAGTCCATTTTATTTAGTTGAAGTTTTGAACTTTTTGCCCAGGTCTGATCTTAGATTGACTGAATGATCTTAGATTGCTTCTTATGTCTCCCACACAATTAGCTAGGATTGCAGATGTGAACCACTATGGCCAGCTCATTTGTTGAGATGGATGTCTTGGCAGTTTTTTCTCTGGCCTGGCCTCATTTCTGCTTCCTGATCAGCTGGGTTTACAGATGTAGGCTACTATACTAGATGTACATGACACATTTTTTTAAAAGAGGTTTTTATTGAAAAATAAAGTATAGAGGGGTTATAGTTACATGAGCAAGGTAATGAGTAATTTTCTATTAAGCCTTGCTGCCTCCTCTGTTTTCCCCTACCCTTCCTTCCTTCCCAACTGCACAATTACTCCTCCACTCCCACCTTCCCCTCTTCCCTGCCTAAATTGAAAAGTTCCTTTTTCAACATAGTGTATTGTGTATCTCATTGCTACAATGGGTCAGCCTGTATCCCTATTTAAACAATTTGTTTTTTCCCTTCCCCTCCCAAAGCTAGAGAATTGTGTATACAAGATACAGGGCACTGACACCGAATACAGAGAAAACAGGGGTTATACCATGGTGGAGGAACATACAAAGAAACAAAAAAATCAAATGTTATATAATAAATCCCTATCTTGTAGTTCAATTTGCTTAAGAATATCTTATCTGGTCATATGTACATACTTTTTGAACTTTTATTCTTGTCCCAGATATATACCACTTATTGCAAATAAGGGAAACTATAGGACCTATGATTTTTTGGGTCTGACTTATTTCAGTTAATATAATTTTTTCCAAGACTCCACTTAGAGCTCACCCAGCAATCCCACTTTTGGGCATTTACCAAATTATCAAAAACAAGAACATACTAAGCTACCAGCACAACTATGTATATTGCAGCATTATTTACAACAGCTAAGATATCAAACGGACTCAGACGCACCTCAGTAGATGAATGGATATATACTTATATACATATGTATGGAATATATACATATATACTTATGTGTATATATATATATATATACATATATATGTGCCACACTTT
>NW_024871722.1:0-38448 GCF_019054845.1 Dipodomys spectabilis | reverse complement strand
ATTTGAGGTAGGCCAGGTGCCAGTGGCTCATGCCTGTAATACTAGTTACTGAGGAGGCTGAGATCTGAGGATCGTGGTTTAAAGCCAGCCCGGGCACGAAAGTCCATGAGACTCTTATCTCCAATAAACCACTAGAAAACAGGAAGTTTTGTTGTTGCTCCAGCGGTAGAGTGCTCACCGTGAGCTGAAGAGCACATGCACAGTGCCCATGCCCAGAGTTCAAACCCCATGACCAACATACAAACAAACAAACAAAGTATTGAGGTAGTAGTCTAAGATCATTCTTGAAATCTAGAGAGGCAATAGTGCCAATAAAACCATTTAAGATTCTGTTTTTATTTCATAAAGTCATAGCATCCTTTTCAAAAATCTGTGGACCATAAAACTAAGAAATTATTTTTGACAAATCTGTTACCTTCTTCTTTGTGTCTGTTCTTAAAGTAGAACTATGTTGTCTTCACTACTAAACATGGTAATACTATTCAAAGCTAGTATGAAGGCTCAAGCTACACCATTTTACAAGATTGCTCTGACTGACCTGTATTCCTTGAATTTACATACGAGATTATTGAGCAGGTTGACCAATATTCTACAGAGCTATCTAAATATATGATAGTCACTCATATTTTACAACTTGTGAAAATACAAACCCATGATATTATATATAGAAAATGTCTTTTGAGACTGCTCAATGCAACTAAAATTAGTTTAGGAATGAGTTAAGATTTAGATAACAGTACAGCATAATAAAGCTGAATGATAACGACTTGAGATGTACTGCAGAAGACAGTGAGAGGGGGAAGAATGGTGGACCACATAGGAGCTGTAGGTCACTGGTATTGTTTCAAAAAACAGAAAGACTTCAAAAAAGAGAAGGAGAAAATAAAGTGTCTTGAATCTAGTTTCTTTTTAATCCACCTGATAGTTTGGACTGAAAGTCAGATAACATGGGAAAAAATAGAAAATAAAGCATTGTATAGATCTGTTACAATGTAAAGAAGTTGTAATAGGAATATAATTAATTTCTAAAAAAATAAGAGAAAGAATAACAATAACAAGTGCTAATATGGATAGAAGATGGATCACATTTTATCATATGTAATTTTGAAAAAACATACTAGGAATGTAAATTTAAAAGTCATAATTTAGAATTCAATTTGTATTATAACTAGATAGTATAGCTCAGTGGTAAAACATTGGCCTAACATATGTGAAGCAATTGTGTCATCTCCTAAGCATTAGAAAGTACACACAAAGCACACACACAAAAACCCCAAATAAACACATACACACACATTTGTTATTATCATATTAAACAGAAGAAATTATCACAAATAGTAAAAGTATTTTAATATATGAAATCACAATATTGCTCATACTATTTAAAATTTAGTAGAAATAAAATAGTCACAAGATACTTGGATTCTTATAGATTAAGTAAATTGAAAATTCAGAAATAAAAGACATGAGAAATTTGCAAACAAGTTTTAAATAATAATCATTTTGAAATATGTGTCCTTTTATTTTGACAAAAGATTGATGTTGCTGGTGTTTTAACTCAAGATTTAGAATATGATAACCAGGTGCTCTATATCTTGCTAGGGATGACTATATCTCTAATCATTTCACTCTGGAAATTTTATGATAAGGTCTCATAGTTTCTCAGTCTCTCCTGAATTACAAACCCTATTTATACTTACCGTTGTAGTTAGAAAAATGGAAAGCACAAATCACTATGCCGAGCTCAAACATTTTTTTAAATTCAATTACAAATATTTCCAAATAATGACCAGGTAATAAAGCCTTTTTAAATAAAGTATGTGCTTCTTGAAAATACACTATTTGTTAAATGGGCAAATATGTTTAGAACTAAAGAAAATAAATTTATTTAAATTCACCAACCATATAAAATTTAAGAAAATAATTTTTAAATATTCACATGTTAAATATTTTGAAAGCAAACTAAATGTCTGAATAATTTACATGTGTTAAAATTATGCAAAACTAAATTAACTAATCCTAAAACTCAGAAAAAAGAATTACCCTAAAGAAACAATAGAAAATAATTAAGTTAAAAATTTGAAATTTACAAAATAAAATGACGTGTATTCTTTAGTTGATTTAAGTAACTGTAAACCCTCTGTATATCAATTTTATAATAAAAAATGCATGAAAAAAGAAAGAACAGTACCCATTGGTCAATAGCCACAGGAAAAACATCAGTAGTTTTTTTTTGTGTGTGCAAAAAAATCAGTGGAAGAGATAACAATGTTTCTTCCATAATAAATGTACTCAATACCTTACTTACGTAACTGTATCCCTTCTGTACATTACCTTTACAATAAAATTAAATTGAAACTAAATAACATACCAATTAAGAATTCATAGGGCTCAGTGGTGGAGACCTTGCCTTGCATGCTTGAGGCCCTGGGTTCGATTCCTCAACAAACATAAACAGAAAAAAAGCTGGAAGTGGTGCTGTGGCTCAAGTGGTCACGTCCTAGCCTTGAACTAGCCTTGAGGAACAGCGCCCTGGCCCAGAGCTCAGGTTCCAGGACAGGAACCCCCCCCCAAAAAAAACATAATTACTAGAAGCCATTGGTTAAAAACTTTTTATAAAACTGCCCTAAGTACCCAAGTAATATAATTTGATGATACTATCTAAATACTTCAACTTCAGCAGAGAAGCCAAAAGTTTAAAAACTGTTACAAAGTAAAGTAATAAATCAGAATATATTACTATTAATAATAATCATAAGATGAATTTATAGTGGTAGTCAAATTTGTAAGAAATGAGGCAATTTGCCATTCGTTTGCACTTAATAAGTGAGAAAGAATTTTCTAGATCTTTTTAAATATATAATAAGTTTAATGAAGAAACTATTCTGTTACATCATATGATAATCAGAAGAAGCTGATATTAGAACAAAGAGCAGATTGTACTGTTTTGGATGTTAATGTATATACTTATTTTGGTTGTGGGAAATTGTGTTCAAATTGGGGTATTTTTTTTGTTAGACTGGTGTCATATCAGTGGTTAATTTTAGGATAGAGTTTCCCTTTCCACAAGCATATGCACCTGATCTGTCTTTTTAGTCTTCCCATTATCAATGGCATACGAGTTGCACACCAACTTGTCTAGCTTCCTACCTTGACTGGCTTGGATTCTGTAGTCCTTCCAATCTTAACCTGTAGATAGTGCAGGATGGTGGAAATGATCCAATGCACCCAGCTATAGATTGAGAAGAAAGTCCACTAAACTTCCTGTTCTCAAGCCTCCTCAGTAGTTAAGAGTTCAGATGGGAGCCCCTGGTACCAAGCAGTAAGAGTATTTCTTAAAGCAACTAGACATATATATGACTTATGCATGTGAGCACCTCAGGACAAGAATAAAAGAGCAGTGAAGCATAGAGGACAGGCCCAATTTTAACTAGCTACTTGGAGGCTGAATAAGCTTAGCTAGCTACTCTGGAGGCTGAGATATGAAGACCACTATTCAAAGCCAGTCCAATCATGAAAATAAATGCGATTATCTCCAAAAATCAGAAGTGGAACAATGGCTTAAGTGGTAAATCAATATCCTAGGTCACAGAAGCATAGAGATGATGAAAGAATGAGCACTTGCACATGCGCGTGCATGTATACATGTACATGTGTACACAAACACACACACACAAACATAAGTATTGCAATGCGAAGTTCTTTTTCTTACCTTGCAGTACTCTATTTCCCTGTATTAGTTTACAAATTAACAAAATCAGCTAAGCACCTATTTACCTACAACTCATCATGTTTCTCTAAAGTCAACTCTCTTTTTGGAAACATGATTTATTTGACCCAAATGTAAACTATTCAGGAGTTTGATTCTTCTCCCTCAATTCTGTAGAATTAGATGATTGTTTAGCTTCATCCTAGCAATATAATTTGAGAAACCCTACATCAAGCAACGTAATTCTTTCACTAGAAGGGAAGCCTCTTTCAAACAATTAATAATAGGTTTTCCTTCTTCTTGCTAGCATCTGTAGTTTTATTATCTTCATATATTTCATGATCTGTCCGTGTATGACAAAGACTGCTGTGAAAATGAAAAGACCCTTCGCAGCACTTATCATTTATATACCATTCATATATATGAAGGTGTTTAAATATTAGTCAAATTGCTTTGGAATAAATCATGTTCACATTGACTATCCTGAAAAATAAGGATTGGTTTCTCAGCACATTAGGTAAGAACTTGATTGAAAGAAACCAGAAAAGTGAGGAACAACTCAACATATACATTCAAATGAAACAAAAAAACCCAAGAAAACAAATTAATTCAGTACTCTAAAACCTGCAGAAAATGACCTGACTTAAAAAAAAATCAGCTATGACAAACTTATGAAAATCTTGACTACATTTGAGTCTACTCTTGTGAGGATAGAGGTTAAAGCGCAGACTGGACAGAAAGATCTTTACACAATGATATGTACCTGTTATTCTAAATTCCAGGAAGAATAACATAACGTGGACTGAGCCCAAGATCATACACAAGTATCTGAAAAATAATCAGGATAATTTAGGGCTGGAGACGTGACAAAGTGGTAAGAACACCCATTTAGGGGGCACAAGACACTCAATTCAAAATCTAATATTATGGGTATTAAAGTAAAAAGCTATGATTTTAAATAAGTGGTATAATTGTAAGATTTGAGTATTTGAGTGGAAAAATGCATGAGAGAGACAGAATATACCCATGGTACAATGCTTTCAATTTAAGTGAAAATGTTTTGTGGTACTTCAGACAAAATAGAGTTACCTCGCAAATGAGCATGGTTGTGCATTTGTGTGATGGAATTACTTTACTTACACAGGTGTAAATTAAATAGATTTTATTTGGGTAGATTGTGCTTCTTGAACTAAGAACCTGGATGATGTCCCTGAGATTTTTCTCTCAAAGCTACCACTCTACTACTTTGAGCCACAGTTCCAATACTAATTTTCTTTTGGTTGTTTGGTGATAAGAGGCTCCTGGACATTCCTTCCCAGGATGGCTTCAAACCATGATCATCAGATCTCAGCCTCCCGAGCAACCAGGATGCCAGGCAATAGCCGCCGATATTTTTCATAATTTAGTAAATTGTACAGTTCTTGAAATTATTCATTATCATTATAACCTGTGTAATATATGTGTGTTTGTATATATCAATGCATACAAATAGAAATACTTCAACATATTTTTATATCTACAGTAGATTTATGAAATCATCCATTATAAAATAAAATGGAAACTAAAGTTAATAAGGAGCAAAACAAAGGAAATTATCACATGTCTTATTGGTGAATGGAATACGAATTGCGAAAATCACTTTGGGAAAACCATCTCTATGTTAACAAAATGGATAAGAGCTATTATTTCCAATCCATCTAATTGCCCATATTGTGCAACCTCACACATGAGTGTCAAAATCAAACCACACTTTTAGCCTTTGTTTTTAACTCACCTGTTACAAATTATGGGTTAGATGAAGTAATCAAATAAAGATTATAATAATATTATGTGAGGCTATGAATTAGAGCTGAAAATGATTTTAAATGTGATAATAGCTAATTAAATTGCATACTTCTTACTTTTACTATGTCATGTACCTCATTCTCACATTAGGAAAATACATAGAAGGTTCTCACTAAATTATATGTACATTTATGATATAATGTATTGAAAGAATATGGGCACAGTGTGGTTTTAGGTTATTGAGACCTGTAGGGGGAAGTGTGTTTTTGAAGACTTGCAATACATTGGGATGAAGATGAAGGGAGGGATGTGCTTATTCTGGAAAACTGGCTAGAGGATTGTTCCCATAATGGTAGTGATGAATTCTTCCAAAAGGTTACAGTAAAATCACTTTCACAACCATGTTCACTGCTCCACTATTCATCATAGCAAAGTTACAAAAACAGTTCAGATGCCCTTTGGAGGAGTGATGGTTGGAGAAAGTGTGGCACATATACACAATTGGATTGCACCTATCCATTTTGAAGACTGTTACATTATTTGAAATGAAATGGATATATCTAAAAATATATTAATGAGCTAAGTCAGAGCCAGACAAACCAAGAACCCATGTTATGTCTCATATTTGGAAGCTAGATCTTTATACATGTTTACACAAAAATATTAACCAAAGCATGCTATTTTCAGAGGAGTATTTCAAAAGTGTATTTTCTTATACAATTGAACTTTTAATCCAACAAAATATATGTCAGGAAACTATCACTTGGAAGGTGTGAGGGGAAGTCAAAAGGAAGGAATAAAGAGATTTATGGAGGAAGAGAGTGAAAGTATATTATTCAATGCAGATAGTATGAAACTAGAAAAAATTAAAGTGGGGTGAGGTTTGAAAGGGTGTGGAAAAGTTATATAAAGATCCATTATACTTAAAAAAACTGATTTGTTGAATGGAAATTCCATTGTCCAAGTATTTAAGATTATAAGAATATAATTAAAAACATTGGAGACATCTGATCTTAAATTCTATTTCCATCTCTTTTAAAAAATGAAATTGTTTGCTCTATAAATTGATCAGAGGGATGAATTTCTTGGCTAGCTAGATCATTGCACATCTGTCTCTCTCTTCCTCTCTCCCCTTTCATGGTTCTCATCGGTAATATGATTGCTCCATAATTATCCTAATTTATTTTGCTTTTATATTTTTGGTTGCATCATTTCACTTTCTGCTCAGCCATTTCCCAAGTAATTTAAATGGAAGACATTATTTCCTATTTTCTCATTCCTAAAATAAGCTGCACATGAAGACACCACTGGTCCTCATTTTCAGTCTGTACCTTTGAATACGGAGGAAAACCTATCCTCTGCTCTCTATCAATTCCCTACTCTCCAGTTAGAATAATTTAGAATAGTAAAAATGAAAAAAGAGAAAATAAATAATAGTGAAAAAAACAGATGCCAAAAATTCACCGGATATTTCTGACCAGTTCATCCAATGTGAACTATTGGGGAAATACATGAACACCTCATACTCACTGGCACTCAAAGTCTCTGGTTAGGCAATTCTGATGAAGATGAGGAACAAGATGAAAAAGTGAGAAATGGTATCAATTGCAAGAGAAAAATGGAATAGGATCCAAGCAAATTTCTTTTTTGGTCTGCTGAAAATAATCGCCTTACTACAGTGCAGAGACTACTTTCCAAAAAGGCCACTCATGTGAATACTAGTGATGACGATGAGTACACCCCTCTTCATTGAGAAGCATTCAGTGGACTCTTAGACATTGTCTATGAGTTGGGGGCTCAAGGTAGATATTCATGTAATAATTGTGAATGGTTGGACACCCCTGCACAGTACTTATACATGGAATAATAACAGAGTGGCTTCTTTATTTCATCATGATGCAGCTACCAATGGCCAAACTAAAGGCCTCTTGACCCCCTTGCATCTTGCTGCTGGGAATAGAAATAGCAAAGTTATGCTAGATCTCCTTCTGTTGAAACATTATATCAAACCAGGTCTGAAGCACAACTTGGAAGAAACTGCATTTGATATTGCCAAAAGAATAAGTATGTATCACTACCTCTTTGAAGTTGTGGAAAGCTGTACAAATTGTTCTCCTAAGTCCTAATGGTTTGGGTAAATTTCAAAATTGCCAGTCAATCCTATGTGTCCATACAAAATATTTTCACAATACAAAGCAACAGCAATATCTTACTTTAAAAATTCATGAATTCCATGGTATTCTTCCAAGTGAATTGCCTGACTTTGATGTCAATATACATTCAAGTTGTTTGTATACATCTATAATGATTTCTGTAGCGTTTGTGATTTTTTAATAGGAAATAATTTTAACTTATCTGTTGAAATGAGTAGTACAGAAACTAAAGATATTTCTGGTGCTTGCCTGAAAAAAGTATATTTTAAAATATTTAGTATTCTGTTTGTATAATATCCATAATCTAGTTCATTCTCTCCTAGATATAATACTTTGAATTCGATACTGTTTTATAATATATATGTTCATTAATGTGTCCTTTCAGATTGCATTCCATATAGAAAAGGTTTAAGATTCCTTTAATTCCTAGGTCCTTATAGAATTTTATTTCTTTGGGATAAAATGAAAATTGTTATCTAATTTCAAAACTTTTATAAAGGTATGCAATGTAAAGACCTTTATAAAAAGGTGAAGATTGAATGGTGTAAAACTACCTTTTATTCCTATGAATTACATGTATAATTACACTTGTATATTTGTAATCAACTGTTTTTCATTTCTTCACAAATTTTCATATCATCCTTGTGCAAGAGCCATGTTAATCTATGTATTATAATTTGGGTGGATTTGCTGCTGAAGAATGTAGTTTCCTGTAAATTTAAGTAATTAATGATGCAATCTTAAGACAGGCATATATCCTTGGTTGCCTATTTGTAACAAGGAAACCTTATTGTTTCCTAAATTGCTATTCATCTTATTTCTGTAAAATTCTGTTTATGGTGGAAAAAACTTATATTGATAGGTCCACCTGTATCCATATTTAAAAAAAAATTTCCCCTTCCCCTCCACAAATTATACCAACATCAAATACAGTGAAAACAGGGGTTATACCATGTGGGAGGGACATACAACGTAACAAAGAAATCATCTTATAAATAAGTTAGAAATAATTTCAGGAAAAAAATTTGAATTCTTATTTTGGGGTTCATTTCACCTAACATCAACTTATCTAACAATTTCTGCGTGTCTCAGACATACACTAATAATTGCTAATAAGGGAAACCATGGGACCTATGTTACTTTGGGCCCGGCTTACTTCACTTAATATAATTTTTTCCAAGTTTTCCATTTCCTAACAAATGGGGCAATATCATTCTTTCAGATAGAGACATAGAATTCCATTGTGTATATATACCACATTTTCTTGATCCATTCATCTACTGAGGGGCATCTGGGTTGGTTCCATATCTTAGCTATGGTAATGCTGCAATAAATATATTTGTGCTGGTAGCTTTTTTATGGTCTAGTTTGTGATCATTTGGGTAAATGCCCAAAAGTGTGATTGCTGGATCATAGGGAAGCTCTATGTGAAGTCTTTGGAGGAACCTCCATACTACTTTCCAAAGTGGTTGAAAAAGATTACACTCCCATTAACCATGCGTTAAGGTTCCCTTTTGTCCACATCCCCTCCAGCATCTGTTCTTATTAGAGTTCTTGATTATAGCCATTCTAACTTGGGTGAGGTGATATATCAATGTTGATTGATTTGCATTTCTTTTATGGCTAGGGACGTTGAGCATTTCTGCATGCGTTTATTGGTCATCCTCCTTTCCTCTTCAGAGAAGTTTCTCTTTAAGTCTTTCGCCCACTTATTTATTGGGCAGTATTTTCTTTGAGTATTTGTGTTGGGGGATTTAATTTTTGATTTCCAGGTCTGTTTTAGGTATGAAACCCTTGTCGGTTGTATGGCAAGAGAAGATCATCTCCGATTCCGTGGGCTTTCTATTGATCTTGCTAGTTATGTCCTTTGCCATGCAGAAGCTCTGCAATTGCATGCAATACCATTTGTCCAACCTTTCTTTCATTTGTTTTGCTTCTGGGTTTCTTTTCAGAAAATTTCAGCCTTTGTCAAGGAGACCTAGGCTTTCTACGATTCCATCCTGTAATGTTTAAAGAATATTTGCTTTCACTCCGAGGTCTTTGATCCATTTGGAGTTGATTCTGGTACAGGATGATATATAAGGATCTAGCCTTAATTTTCTACAAGTGATTAACCAATTTTGCTAGTACCATTTACTGATCAGCCTGTCTTTCTTCGATTTTATCTTTTTAGATCCTTTATCAAATATTAGATGATTATGGGTCTGTAGGTTCATTTCTGGGTTTTCAATTCTAGTGCATTGTTCCTGAGGTCTTTTCTTGTGCCAGTACAAAAGTGTTTAAATTACTATGGCTTTGTAGTAGAGTTTGAAATTTGGTATTGATATTCCTCCAACACTGTTCTTTCTGTTAAGGATCACTTTTTGTAATTAGGGGTCTTTTGTTGTTCCATATGAATTTTTGGATTGCCTCTTCTATTTCCTTGAAGAAGGGGGTTGGAATATTGATAGGTATGGCATTGAACTTGGGAAATATTGCTATTTCACAATGTTCATCCTTCCTATCGAGGAGCATGGGAGGTTTTGCCACTTTCTAAGTTCTGTTTTGATTTCCTTTTTCAGATTTTTAAAGGTTTCATAATAGAAGTCATTCACTTCTTTGGCTAAGTTAATTGCTAGTTATTTTATTTTTGTGGGGCTATTACAAATGAAAAACCTTTCTTGATTTGAGCCACGCTTTTCTCATTGTTGGCATATAGGAAAGCCATTGATTTTTGAGGGTTAATTTCATACCCTGCTATTTTGCCCAAGGTTTGAATTAGCTTGAGTAATTTGGGAGTGGAGTCCGTGGGATTCCTTAAGTACAAGATTATGTCATCTGCAAAGAGGGAGAATTTTACTTCTTCTTTCCCTATTTGCATCCCTTTTATTTTGGCATCTTGTCTTATTTCTGTAGCTAGGTATTCTAATACTAAATTGAAGAGAAATTGAGAGTGGACATCCTTGTCTCATTCCTGTGTTAAGAGGAAATGGCTTTAGTTTTTCACCATTAATTATAATGCTGGCTGTAGGTTTTCCATATACAGCTTTTATTGTATTGAGGAATGTTCCATAGATTCCTAATTTTTCCAGAATCTTTATCATAAAGGGGTTTTCGATCTGGTCCAATGCTTTTTCTGCAGCTGTTGAGATAACCATGTGGTTTTAATCCTTGCTCTTGTTGATGTGATAAATTATATTAATTGATTTGTGTATATTGAACCAGTGTTGCATCCCTGAAATGAATCTTGTAGATTGTGGTGTATGATTTTTTGGATGAATTGTTGAATTTGATTGGCCAAACTTTTGTTGAAAACTTTGTATCAATGTTCATCAAAGAAATGGGTCTATAGTTCTCTTTCTTTGATGATTCCCTGCCTGGTTTTGGGATGAAGGTTATGATGGCTTCATAGAAGGAGTTTGGTAGTGACCTTTCTCTTTCAATTTCATTGAAGAGTTGGAGGAGTATTGGTGTGAGCTCTGTTTTGAAGGTCTTGTACAATTCCGCTGTAAAATCCATCTGGTCCTGGGATTTTCTTAGATGGGAGGTCTCTTATTGCTATTTCAACGCTTGATAGGCCCCTTAAGATGCATTAACTCATCTTGTTTTAGTATTTGCATGTTGATAATTGCTAGCAAAAGGTCCATTTCTGCCAAGTTTTCAAACTTATTAGCATAAAGGTTTGAAAATATTCCCTTAAAATGTTCACAATCTTGGTTGTTTCCGTGGTGATGTTTCCATTCTCATTCTGAGTTTATTTATTTGGGTGTGTTCCTTCTTTTTCTGATAAGACTTTCTAAGGGTCTGTCAATTTTGTTAATTTTTTCAAAGAACCAACTCTTTGTTTTGTTGATTCTTTCTGTTTTTTGTTTATTCTAATTCGTTTAACTCTGATTTATTGTTAATTATTTCTTTCTATCTATTGAATTGGAGTTTATCTTGCTGCTCTTTGTCAAGGTGGTTCAGATGTCTCATTAATGATATCTCTAATTTGTTGGTGTAGGAACTCAGAGCTATAAACTTGCCTCTGAGTACTGCCTTTGCAGTGTCCCAGAGGAGCTGGTAATTTGTGTGTTCATTTTTGTTGAATATCATGGACATTTGAATTTCCTTTATAATCTCTTCCATGACCCCCTGTTTATTCAACAGTGTGTTGTTCAGCCTCCATGTGTTAAAAGACTTTTTTGGTGGCTTTTGGTGTTGAGTTCTAATTTTATTCCCTTGTGGTCTGACAGAATGCAAGGTGTAACTTCAGTGTTTCTGAATTTGGACAAGTTTGCTTTGTGACCTAAAGTGTGATCTCTTTTGGAAAGTGTACCATGTGCTGCAGAGTAAAACGTGTATTTTGATGCTACTGGGTGAAATATTCATTCAGTAGATGTCTGTTAAATCTAGTTGGTCTATGCAGTTGTTTAGATTTGTGGTTTCTCTGTTGATTTTTTTGCCGATTTGATCTATATAGTGGGGATAGCAGTGTGTTAAAATTCTCAACAATTAATGTCTTTGGATCTATGTGAGATCTGAGGGAAAATAGTGTTTCTTGGATATATTTGGGTGCTCCATTCTTTGGCAATTCCATATTTAGAACTGTAATATCCTCCTGAAGTAGAGAACCCATAAGTCGTATGTAGCCACCTTCTTTAACTCTTTACACTAATTTTAATTTGAAGCATGTTTTATCTGATATTATTATTGCAAATCCTTCCTGTTTATGGCAGCCGTTTGCTTGGTAGATTTTATTCTAGGCTTTCATTATCAAAATGTGTTTGTTTTTATGGGCAAGGTATGACTCTTAAAGGCAAGAGATAGAATTATCTTGCTTTTTATTCCAACTAGACAGACTACTTCGCTAAATTGGAGCTTTAAGTCCATTAATGTTGAGAGGTAGGACTGAGAGGTGTTTGGTAGCTTCTGCCATGCTATCCACCTCCGTGGGGGCTGTGGAAACTTGGTTCTTCCTATGGTTCTTGGATTCTCAGTTTGGGTGTGGTTTCTTAGCCATTATTGTGGTCTTGTTGGTTTTCTGTGTGTAGGCCATCTTTAAGTATTTTTTGTAGGGCTGGTTTGGTAGAGATATGTTTTTCTTTGCTATGGAAGGTTTTTATTTGACCTTCGGTTATGAAGGAGAGTTTAGCTGGGTACATTATTATTGGTTGAAAATTGTTTGTCTTTAGGGCATGGCATACAGCCTTCCAGGCTCTTCTTGCTTTAATTATCTCTGCTGAAAAATATGAGATGATTCTAATTGATTTTCCTTTATAGGTGATTGATCTTTTCTGCTTGACATCTTTTAGGAAGTTATTCTTGGTCTGAATTGATCCTGTGTGGATTATAATGTGACAATGGGAAGTGCTGTTCTGGTCTGGTCTATTTGGGGTTCTACAACCATCTTGTATCTGAATAGGCCTATCTTTTTGTATGTTTGGGAAGTTCTCTGCTAGGATCCTGTTAAACAAATTTCCTAGACAATTAACTTCTGTCTCTAGGTGCTCCTCTGCACCAATTGTCCTCAGAGAAGGCCTTCTGATTGTCTATTCCAAATGTTGAATAGATCTCTCATGTTTCTTCGATTTGTCTTGGATAGTTGTATGTTCTTTTTAATACCTAGGCTCTCTTCAATCCCTGAGATTCAATCTACTGCATGGCCTAACCTACTGTTAAGTCTTTCTACTTGGTTTTTTATTTCTTTTCCTTTTAATTGGTCACCTTTGTAGGCTTCAGATTCTTTGTTGGAACTTTGTTTTAGATCTTGTGTAAGCTTCTTTACTTCCTTAATTTGGTGTTCTCAAATCACTTAGTTGATTGGTTATGGTTTACTTGGACTCCCATTCCTGCTGTCGGGCTCCATTCAGCATTCCCTTTGTGGTCTCTGAATTCTTTCAGATATCTGTTTATGGATACCATGAATGCCTCTATTGATCTTTGTCTATTCTCATACTGCTGTCACAATTCCTGTGTTACTCTTTGATTAGCTTCCTCACGTTCATGCAATTCCTGTAGTTCTCTTTGTCTTTTCTCAGCCTGCTCACGCAATTCCTGTCTCTCTTCGTCTGTTCTCTGCCTGCTCACACAATTCCTTTCTTTCTCTTTGACTGTTCTCAGCCTGCTCACGCAATTCCTTTATTTCTCTTTGTTCTCAACCTGTTCACGCAATTACTGTATCAATCTTTGAGTAGTTTCCTCACAGTAACTAGATTCCTGTTGTTTGGTTTGCCTCCTCTCTCTCCCTATCACGTTCAAACTGAGTCCTTTGCAAGCTTTCAGTCTTTTCCTTCACCACGTTTACCAGTAGTGTTTTTAGTTCTTTGCGGGAACTCTCCTCTGGATTATTCATTAACTGTTCTGTCACTGAATTATCATGAATGAGAGTTCAGATACCCACACTTGCCATTTTTCTTCTGTTTTCCGGCTTGTTCTGCACACTTGATATGAAAGTGAGACCAATTTTTTTCTAAAACACTATTGTAAGGCAAGCATCAACCAAAGTCCTGTAGTTGCACAGTCAAAATGTCTGTAGATACAACCTAGTTCAACAGATACAATCTATTCAACATCAAACAACTATGCATTAATGGGCTAAGAACAGCAAAGATGAATTTTTCAAATCAGAAATATTATGTTTACGGAGAAATGTGGGGAAAAATAGGATTAGAAGCATGTGGAGAGGTTAAATTAAATTTAACCAAGTCCTAATCTCAGAGAGGGAAAGGGATTGGACAGAATGACAGGAGAGAAATTAAAAAGAAGAAAATCAAAAAAGAAAAATTTAAATTTAAAAAGTGAAACACTTAAAAATTATGTGACTTTAAAAAGTGATATTGAGAGAAGAAAAGGATAGAATGACAGGAGTGGTATGATAGAAAGGAGACATGAAAAACTAAAAAATAAAAATTCTTAGAAGTATTTACTTGAAAATTATATGTTATAAAGATATAATACTTCTATTAAAATGTTAAGCCTGTTTCTGGGTGTTTAGCCCCGAGGAAGGGCACCTGCCCAACGTGTGCAAGGCCCTGGGTTCGGTGCTCAGCCCTGCGGAATAAAAAAAGACCAAAAAAATGTTAAGCCTAAAAGTTTGTGAATTAAGTAATACATTTCTGGATTAATCATGTACACAATAGGGGATAAGTTCTAATAAACCATGATGGGTATTTATCTGGGGATGAGTCAAAACAGCAGTTAAGTCACGCAAAAAAAAAAGAAAGACAAAAAAAATTTTTAAAAGGACCAAAGGTCAATAGCGATTTTTTAAAAAAGCAAACACACACACACACACACACAGACACACACACACACACACACACACACACACACACACACCTAAAATAAAAATTAGGAGAAGAAGAAAAAATAGAAAACAATTAAAAAATTTAAAAATATGGTACCAAAAAGAGTTCTTTAATTTTTTGGGGGGGAGGGGTGAGGAATGGGAAGATCCTGTGTCTCCCCTTTGTCTGTAACCAGTCTCTTCGTGGAGTGTCTGGTCTGTTTGTGGTGTTTGGTTTTCCTGTGGCTTGATTGATTTCTTACATCAGTTTGTTTGAGCAGTCAATAAAATGCTCTGCTTTATCTAGGATTTTGTGATCCTCCTTCAGGCTAGTTCAGTGGGAGGGAGATCTGCTTTGAGTATCACGAAAGAGAAAGATGGCTGTTTCCTCTAGTTTGGAGATGCTGTGATGAGGCTAAGTTCTGTTTAGGGTTGAGGCATTTCAGCAGTATCTTTTCCCTGAGGGGCTAGCTCCGGAGACACTCCCAGAGCCCAGCCTGGATCCATTCTCAAGGTGTATGTTTACTGAATTTCAATTGATTTTCTAGGCTGCTGTAGGTAGGGGCAGCCTCTGGTTCTGTTAACCCACTGAAGATAGTCACTCCTCTGTGGGGGCAGAACTCTCTCTGCTTGGGCTAGGTGACTTTCTCCTGAGTGGATCTGAGCCTGGAAGGTCAGGTCAGATTCCTGTGACCTGCTAAATGACTCTTTTGTTTTCTTCCAAGACCTGAGTTGGAGCTAGTTGCTTGGCCTGGCCATTCTCCGTATCAAAGATGATGTCTGGTGGGGTCGGGGGAGGGGCAGCTTTCCCTCCTCTGCTCCATGAGAAGGAGTGAGAGTGTCAGGATTCTACTCAGACAGGAGTCTTTGTTCCTGGGTATCACTGGTCTATGATCTGTAGGATGAATTTATCTGCTCCTTGTCAGTTCTTGTTGGTGTTGAGTAGAATCCTCTCACCCACTGCATATGGCGCTTTTTTCCTGGACTCTCTGTTGTAGATATGATGGCTATGGGTGCCGTAGCTGCTGCCACAACCGCGGCTACTGTCAAGTGCTCAGACCTGTCTTCTTGCCTGGATCTTCCCTCTCTAGCCAAACAATATGTACAGTGATGGCACACTTGGTGTTCACTGGAACACTAAAGCTGCTTTGTATGTGAGAGTTTGTTTAGCCTCCAGGTTCTCCTCTACCATCTTCCTCCGACCTCCATGAAACTCTTTATATTTTATGTTGATTGGTTATTATACAACAATTACTTTTAAATGTACATGTCGTATCTAAAGATAGCCATATGAATATTCTCATGCAGCTCTTATTTATCTGTTATGTACTTTCAGTATTATGATATTTCTCTCTCTCTTATACTCTCTCTCATTTCCTCACTTTCTCTTTCATGCTTCATGTCTGCTACTTAGAATTTCTGGTGGTCTACTATTATCCTTCAGGATCCACTGGTTTGTGGGAACATGATAAAGACAATCAGTTACCCTTGACTTATTTAAGAGTTACAACAGTGATATGATGTTATTTGCTATTCTAAATGGTAAAACAACAGATCTAGGAATTCCTTTTCACTTTTATTACTATTATAAATTTTATCTCTCTAAGAATCATTGGGATGGATAAGATAATTTTAACCTGTGACCTAAAAGTACTTTTTCTTTTACAAACAACCTTTTGCTTTGAGTATCAGTGAGTAACTACATGTAATGAAACAAAGCTATCCTATGGAAAGTAGACTGAAGTTGTTCACAGGGATGAAAAACAAGATAATGGGGAAGTGAGTATAAAGGATACCCATCATAGAGCACAGATCCTCAGAGTAGTTTACCATGTACACTTTGTGAGAATGACAATGTGTTAGGAACTATAGATCAAATCACTGAACACTTGATATATATGCAAATATATTTATATATGTTTATATATGCATATATGTATGTGCCCTTATATATGTACACATGTATGTTACCATACTCACAAATACACACATGCATATACCCATGTATAAATGCACACATGGAGAAAGACACATAGTTACAGTCAACACAAGTTTCACTAGTTGTTGAATATGCCTTAGATGGAATGCTTGGAACCAAATATGTTGAAAACGTATTTGTCTCTAAGAGTTCTTTTACCACTCCTCTTACCTCTTAAAACTGGTACGTTTTAAGACATGAGATTCGACTTGCAAAATGCAGTACAAGTGATAGCAAGACATTCGGAAATCTCAGTAATAAAGGTCATATGGTGTCTCCCTGATCCCCACGGAATGCTTGTTCTTGTAGACACTCTCAACACCCAAAGTAGCAGGAGAATATCCTATCAGTGTATATACTATCAGAGGGGGTTGGAGGGAGGATTTGGGTGATGTGAGAGGAAGGGATGGTAGGGGAAAAAACAAAGGATTGGGTAACAATGCTCAATAAGAAATGTACTCATTACCTTCCTTATGTAACTGTAACCCCTGTGTACAGTGTCTTTACAATAAAAATATATATTAAAAAGATACAAGGAAAACTTCTGTACTCATGGGAAGTTGTATTTATCACTCAATATCAGTAAGGTATTGGTTTTAGGACCACAGGCATATTAAAAT
This sequence comes from Dipodomys spectabilis, assembly GCF_019054845.1. NCBI lineage: Eukaryota > Metazoa > Chordata > Mammalia > Rodentia > Heteromyidae > Dipodomys > Dipodomys spectabilis. The sequence continues at coordinate 20,957 of NW_024871722.1, read as the reverse complement.
TTTGGATCCTCAAACATTTTACTTGAACACAGTACATTATTTACATTAGAATGTGTCCACAACCTAGTTCAGTGTAATCGCTATGAAACGTTTTACTACATTTTATGTTTGAAATGGAAAATAAAAGTATTTGCACTATCAACAGAAACAATTTTTTTTCAATTTTTTTGTCTTTTTGTCTGCATTTTGGGGATGGAATTGGGAGAGCAGTTTAGAAAAGCTCAAATTTCATCACCAAAAGCTGTCTGCAAAATGTAAAAGGATCTAATACAGCATCTTGAATAATATGGAACTCCAAGGAGTAGTACTTGAATTGAGACATTATCAGAAACTAACCACCCAAGGAATTTTTAGAAGCGCAGCTGCTAGATTTCTAATGGAAAGCTTTCATAACACTTTCTGAAACACAAGTCAGAACCTCATTGAAGTGTAGATGGTTTTCCCTCACCTTTCTGTCAAGCTCAGTCATTACCAATCAACATACAGCTAATATTGAATAATCCTCTAATAACAAAATGTTGATGGAATGTCCATCCAGTTTAGGTTAAGAGCGTTAACCTAGTAATGAACTAGATGGTAAGTAAATCTGAGACTGTTATAGGCTACAGAGATTCAAGAAAAGGTAGGATCAATGGATACTGCAGTATTTTTCCTGATAAGAGAATTTGAGGGCAAGTTATTTTATAATGATTCATGTTAAGGAACAAGATAACTTCAGAGGAAGAGTCAGAAAATTTGTGGGAATCAGGGCCATCTGAAACTCATTTCCAGAGTGCAAACTGATTAAAACTAGAGTATTTTTCTTTAGCATTAGAATTGGACTATCATTAGGGTGAAAGTTATGTTTCAGTTGCAGCTGTAGTTAGTGTTAGCATTAGGGCAATGGAAAGTTTAGGGTCAAACTCGAACTATCTTTGAATAACAAGTCATGTTAGAATTAGGATGAATGTGAAATAGGAAACTGCTAATTATATTAAGATTAGGATATGGTTAGTGTGAGGGTTAGCCTCAATATTCCAGTTAAGGTTAGAGTTACAAAAATAGCAAGATAATGAGTAAAACTACAAATGATTTTTAGAGAGGTGAGTTGAATCAAAGTTAGGATGAATAAATCTAATATATTTTTATGGCTTTTAGAATCCAAAGGCTATTAGTTCTATGGTTAGGGTTACTGTTCTAGTTCAGGTTAGACTTAGGCTTAGGTAAGGGTAAACTATAAGGTAAAACTGAGATTTCTGCTAACATTTTCAAGTAAAATAAGTGTGAAATTTAACAAAAATTACAGAGTTTTCCTAATTTTACTGTTCAGGGTTCAATAGGGTTGAATTCAGAGTTAGGTTTCTAGTAAGGTTTAGATATATCGTTAGGGTTAGGAACTAGAGTAAAATTTAAGTAAACCTGCAACTTCTTTTTGGAGATAGAGGAGTTCAGTAAAAGTTAAGATCGTGGAAACTATGATAGCTTTCATGATATGAACACTTGAGGTTAATATTTATAATAGGGTACGATTTCAGAGTCCAAGTCAGGGAATCTGTAGGATTTGGAGAAAAGGGCAAATAAATCATTTCAAAGACCATGAGTATCTGTTAGGATATATTTTCCATTAATTTTAGGATTGGGTTACTATTATCATCAAGGTTATTCTTAGGGTTCTGACCAGGATTAGAGTTAAGATTATGGAAATGGAAGGTTGAGAACTTGAGTGACTTACTTCCTTTGTGTCTGTATATGCACTATTCTAAGGCTTGGACTCAAGGCTTGGGTTCTATCCATGAACATTTTGCTGTAGGCTAGCATTCTACCACTTGAGCCATGATTCCACTTCCAGATTTCTTTGGCAGTGAATTGGAGATGAGAGTCTCACAGATTTTCCTATCCAAGCTGACATTGAATTAAGATCCCAAGATCTCTGCCTTCTGATTAATGATAGGATTAAACTCATGAGCTACCAGTGCCATGGAAAATGCTTGACTTTTACTGTTTTTACTTTTGTTCAAGATCAACATTGAATTCAATATTTGATAGCATTGTTCACTAGGTAACAAGCTGCCACTTGAGCCATATCTCCAAAAATGATTATCTTAAATAGCTGGAAATCATTAAATTTTCTTCAGTTGATATGAATCATTAGTGCTGTTCTAAAACTTATCCTAAACATTTATAGACCCTAGAGGTGATCTGAGCAGATTCTCATGGTTTGCTTCTAATTGCATAATATTTTAAGAATATGATTTTTAATTATTATTTTAAGTAGCAAAGGAGTTATTAAACAAAGCAGTTTCTGCGTACAATATACCTAGATCAACACCAACCATTTCAACATTCGCATCTTTCCTCTATGCACCTCTTCCTTCACTCTTCTTAATATTGTAGGATATTTACTGGATTACTCTCTGCACTTCCCCCCTTTTCTCCTGGTCATTCTTGTACTTTTCCCCCTTCACCCCTGTTTTGACTAGCCACTTACATATGATGCAGCAACTCTAATCCTAGGCATTTACCAGAAAGATTACAAACCAGGATATAGTAACTATTTCAGCACAACAATGCTTACTGAATCAGCCCAGATACCCCTCAAGAGAGAAATGATTCAAGAAAATGTAATGCACACACACACACACACACACACACACACACACACGCACAGACACACACACACACACACACACACACACACACACACACACACAAAGGAAATCCTACTTACCCTTCAGAAAGAGTATTGTACCCTTTGTATCTCTCATTTCTCATTTCTTCTGCCTGGTATCCAATTGTTGTCGTAATGTCCCTGTACTGCAGTAAGTGACACATGCAAACTGATGTAAAAGATTTTCAGAGATTTGGCTAGCCATAGATTCCTAAATATGACTACTATGCTCATTCTCTTTGTTTATTCATGCCTTTGAGTAGTGATTGCACAGTTTCATTTGTACCATTTGCTACACAGAAAAGAGATGAACGCACATTCATGGATATACATACATACATGGATATATCCACGCATATGGGTATATATTAAATACTTGAATTCATTTTATGTTTTTGAGAATTACTGAGCTAACAAAAATCACATGCATTTTACTTCCTAGTCAATTCTTTCAAAGCCTAAATAACTTTGTCTCCTTTGAATACATAATTTTAAAGAGAATATCACCATCTCTAATCTTTCAGTGGCCTTGAAATTAGATGTTCCAATGGGAAAAAGTTATTTAGCCAGTCCCAAATTGTGCCTTTTCCAAGTTATCAGATATTCAATCTATCACATGTCCAAATAATAGAGAATGGGAACAGGTCTATATTGAGCACTCACAGTAGACAGCTCTCTGGACTTTCTCAGAAAGAGCTTTCTGCCATTGTGGGATGGATAGGGCTGGATAATATACAAACAGACATCATAGATTGAAAGTACAGATGTCCCTCAGTAGATGAATGGATCAAGAAAATGTGGTTTATATACACAATGGAATTCTATGCCTCCATAAGAAAGAATGACATTGCCGCATTTGTTAGGAAATGGAAAAACTTGGAAAAAATTATATTGAGTGAAGTAAGCCAGGCCCAAAGAAACATAGGTCCCATGATTTCCCTTATTTGCAATATCTAGTATATGTATGAGTCAAGTGGAAAAGGTCAGATAATGTGATGTTAGGAAAATGAACCCTTAGATATGTATTTTAATGTTATTTTCTTTCATGAATGTGTTTCTAACGCATTTATAAGATTATCTCTTTATTGCTTTGTATGTCCCTCCCCCACAGTATGACCCCTGCTTTCACTATATTTGATGTCAGTATAACTTGTGGAGGAGATGGGGAAAAACCCGTTGTTTAAGGATACAGGTGGACCTGTTGCAATAATGAGAAGTACAAGTTGTCATGTCCAAAACGAGCTTTACAACGTCGGTGCGGGGGGGCGGGGGGGGGGAAGGGAAGGAAGGAGAAGGATTGGGATTGGGGGGGAGGGGGGAGGCTGGAAAGGGATGTGAAGGGTAAACAAAGGAGGAGGCTGCAATGCTTGGCAAGAAATGTACACATTATCCTGCCCATGTAATTGTAACCCCTCTGTACAGTATGTTCACAAATAAAATTAAATTAAATTAAAAAAAAGAAAGTATTGTGCTAAGTTGACACCTGAGATATTGGATGTTTTAACTGTATAGTATTGGTTTTCATGAATCAGTTAATCAGATTCTTTACACCATATGATGTTACTAGACTGTTGAATGCATGTTTATTGCATTTACTTTGTATAACATATTTTGAAATTTGGTATAAAACATTCACCATTTTTTTAATATGGATTACTCCTAGTTGTCAAGAGTGAGGAAATGCCCTGGAACTTTGTAATTTGAAGTCTTATGTTGCCATGTGTCATATCCTATTTTCCTTTTACAGAGTTGGTAAAAAATTATATGTAATTTAATTTATTTTATTTTATTTTGGGTCCGGTCGTGGGGCCTGAACTCTTGGCCTGGGTACTGTCCCTCAGCTCTTCAGGTCAAGGCTGGCACTCTACCACATGAGCCATAGCGCCACTTCTGGCCTTTTTTCTGCTTATGTGGTGCTGAGGAATCGAACCCAGGGCCTTAAGCATGCAAGGCGAGCGCTCTATCACTGAGCCAACTTCCCAGCCCTGTAATTTATTTTATTTGTATTTATTATCAATTACATAATTTGAACTCAGAGACTGGGCACTGCTCCTGAGGTCTTTTGCTCAAGGTTAGCTATCTACAACTTCGATCCACAGTATCAATTTTAGTTTTCAGTGATTAATTGGTGATAGGTGTCCCAAGGGGACTTTTCTCAACCTGGCTTTGAACTGTGATCCTCATATACCAGCCTCCAGATTAACCAACATCACAGGCATGAGCTACCTCCACCCGGTTATACGTAATTTAAACTGTAGTTTTCTGGTCTTTCATCCTACACTGAATATTTTTTCTTACGAGCTTTCTAACAAATATGTAATCTATTCAATTTTGAAAAGTACTGTGTACCTCACACTTATTTTTGGTATTTCTGAAATCGAAGTTTCTCTGTGTGTCAGGGTGGATATTTTTGCCTGTAACAAGTACTATTGTTGAACACATAACATCTGGCTACTTACAGAACAAAGGATGTGAAGCTAGAGTAACCAGACAAAGAACTTCCAGGACAATTCAATGGCAACTCATGTACTCTCACTGTAGGTGAATAGGCAGCATAGAAAAGAAATTCTTATATTTGAAAGTGATTGAGTGTGTGTGCACATAGGTGCTCACTTATTTATCTGTTATTATAGTTGTAGATATATTCACTAATATAAAACAATATTTCATATATATATATATATATATATATATATATATATATATATATATATATATGCAATAACAGTTTCCAAAATCCAGGGAACCACCTTCATGGGCATCGCTTTCCTATGTTGCTCTCTAGGTAATAAGAATGAAACGTGGAATTTTCCTGTTGTAGAGAAATTACTCAGAGATTCAAACATTTTTCCTTTAATATGTTGCTTGTTCCTAACTCTAAGATTAGGAAGTCTGTTAAGATATATGTTATATTATAATAAATTTAATATATTATATATAATGTATAATTATTATAAATTATATTTCATATAAAACCTGAGAATATTATATATTTATAAGGAAAAATACAACAAACGTATCAGTACATACTTTCCTAGCCATGATTAGCTTCAGTACAGTTAAGCACATTACATCTCAACAGGAAAATTCTACTGAAGTTCTGATCCCCTTGAGCTAGATAATGAGAAATCCTGTAAAAGAAGCCTCTCCTCAATTATGAGAAAAGATATGTTTGGAAGTTTAGTTTAGTTTAGTTTTTTTATTTTTTGGCCAGTCATGTGACCTGAACTCTGGGCCTGGGCCCTGTCCCTCAACTCTTCAGCTCAAGGTTAGTGCTCTATCACTTGAGCCATAGCCCCACTTCTGGCTTTTTCAGCTTATGTGGTGCTGAGAATTCGAACCCAAGGCCTCATGCATACCAGACAAGCATTCTACCACCAACACACTAATCCAGCCCAAGTTTGCAAGTTTTTGAGAAGAGGAATTTGGCATTTGCTTTTCATCCTTGATTAGTCATGAACAGATATTATTTGGCTCCAAATTTTGTCTCCTTATAGGTTCCCTAAACAGTTACACATCAGCCTCATTCCATCACATATCGTTAAGTCCTTCTTTTATTTCTTTTTATCATTATTGTTTTGTTGTCATTGTATTGATGATCCTGAAGCTTGAACTCATGGCCTAGGCAGTGTCCCTGAGCTCAATGCTAGTGTTCTACCACTTGAGCCGTGCACCACTTCTGGCTTTTTCTGTCTGGACATACTTTGAATCATAATATTCAGATCTCAGCCTCCAGGGTAGCTAGGATTACAGGTGTGAGCCACCAGTGCCAAGCAAGTCCCTTTCTTTTAGATATTATTCTAAAAGCCTCCAGCAAGGTCACTCCTAAGATAGTAAATGGAACTATGCCAATAGTTCTTTTAATTGTTCTCGCTGTGGTGTTTCTTTTACAAATTATATTGAAACTACTTCACTATTCTCTTCCTAATCCATGATTCTAGATGTTTTAGTAATAATTAATTAAATTTAGCGGCTATAAACCCTAACTCTCTCAATTATTAATTTCATTTAATTCTTTCAATATGATTATTTTTCAATACAAATATGAACTTATACTCACCTTCTTGAATCTACCCAATGGCATGAGCTGTGCCTGGGCCTATTCTACCTCAAATGCAAGAGGTTGGCAAAAGAATACCCTACAGCATTCCTGCCTAAGAGTGAGGACAAGTAGTTGCGTGCCTAAACGAAGCAATGCATTCCTGACATGGGAAGGGGTGGGAGAGACAAGAGCCTAGAGAGCAAACTGGCAGTCACAACATTTAACAACTTCTCCATTGGGGACACTGATCTCCTGCAAAGTGGCAGTGAGAAAACTCACCTAGTGAATTTTCATATATGAAGGAAGTTGTCATGTCTCACTACACAACTCACTTGTAGTCAAAGAGAGGATCATTCTTTTGTGTCCTCCTTAGGCCCAGTCTCATTTTATCTCCATCTTAGACTTTGCCCAGACTCTATTCCTACCAGAAGGTCCCTGATGAGGAGGAATGTGTGATCTCTTGGCTTTTGATTAGCCCTATGGGAACTGAGGCCACTTTTAATTTTGTTCCTGTTCATTCTGACAAGGCTGTGGTGGGTGGTGGGAAAGCTCATTCTCTGAATTGTTGCCTATTACCAAATCTCTTCAGAGAAAGTCAAGGAATGACAGATTCTGCCTGAGAGAGTGAGTTTCTCCATTTCCAAAGAGGTCAATTAATATCTGATTATGAGGCCCACGTGGTGGTCCTTCCCCAGATCCTCCAAACAGGAGTGGATGTTACCTCAGACACCAAGCCATCCTCATAATTCTTCAGCTCTTTCTCATGAAAATAAAGGTCACAGGAGTTGAGTTGAGAAACAAGGAGAATTGAGAGTAGCAGAAGAATCATTGGCATGAGGAGCAATTAGAAACTCTGGGTGAAAAAAAGGGCTCAGAAAATCTAGGAACACTCACATCATTTGGGAATCACATCAGAGGATTCAGGAATAAAATTAATGAATTACTACCTAAATTAGTAACTCCACTGCTCTGACTACATTACAAGTGTTTTCTCAAAAGGTAGCTGTACTAATTTGATGAGGAAAAAAGAGCACATTGTTTCCTCACAAAGTTCTACTAAGTATCTTCTTCCATAACCCAGGTTGTTCTTACCCTGTACTTGTCGGTTACTTTCCTTTGCTGGATTCAATCAATGACACTTGAAAGTGTTATCATCTTCAGACATGTAATTACATTTTGTTTTAATCCATTTTTTATAATATAAAACAAATTTTTGGGGAAAATATGTCTATGCTATGTTTTCTTCCATGCCATATTTATTTGATGTTATTAATAGTTTCATTTTTAAAACCTGAGGAAAATGTTTTATTACTGTTAGCACTAATTAGTTGCACCTTTTTTTTTGTATTTTTCCATATCTGTTTATTTGTTATTAAGCTTCTAACATTGTCTTTTCCCCCTACTGTTGGCTTCTTAAAATTGCTTCAAATTATAAACTCTATATGATGATCTGTATGTGTTCACTGATATACTTAAATTTTTATCTAATATGCACATTTTATATGATATTTTCATCCTATTGTAACTGCTCTGAAATCAATATGGAAGTCAAAACGCAATGCCACAAAACCAGTGAAATTAAGATTAGGTATCTATCCAAAAATATGTAGCAATAATATAGTAGAAACATCCACTTCTCTTATATACCAAAACATGTTTATAGCTATGAAAGGTGCATTTTCTTTATTCCCTCTTTATGGAACATCCAGGTTGATTACAGAGCTTGGTTGCTATGAATATTGCTGCCATAAACATATATGTTCATATTGATTTATATTCTTTCAGTATGTATCCAAGTTGCAATAATGGTCTTCAATATATTTGTCTTTTTTGTATCGTGTAAACGTCATTATGATCCCCATATGGGTTGCACTAGTTTACAATGCCACACCACCAAACACAGTTCCTGATTTATTTCAACCTCTCCAGCAGTTTTTTTATTTGCGTTGTGATAGCTCTTCTGGTGTGTAAGATGGGATCTCAGTGAATTTCCCATTTATTTTCCTATGTATTTCCTTTGTGGATAAGAATCTCAAAGATTTCATTTATTTACTAAACATATTGGTATTTCGTTCTTGATCAGTGTCTTTCTTTGTCTTTTGGTATTTGATCAATTTTTAAGTTTTATAATATTTGTTTTTTTCCCATTCCAAATACTCACTTTAGTAAAAAGATTTTTTTTCATTACAGTGGTGTATTGCTTGGATATATTGATTTTGTGAAGGCAAAGAGAATTTGATATTGTTCTCTCATTCAAATTATAAGCCTATAAAAATGAAGTGAACCTGATTAAATGAAGTTCTTTCTGCACATTTTCTCCGGTACAGATTTCTCTGATTTAAGAAATGTATATTTTATGTCATGCTGGATGCCTATCTAAGTCTGTGTTTGGATGATACAGTAAGAATTGCAGAATTCGCCACATAGATTTTGGAGCAAAGGCTTACAGCTGGTAACTGGGCAATGATTCAGAAGACAGCTGAGGCTGAAGCTATGATCCCTTCTACCTGTGGTCAGTTCCCAATCTCTTGTAATACACCCCTCACTTCCCATACGGTGGTTTCTTTTTCTATCCAAAAGGTTTCTGGAGCTTCATGTAATTCTGGCCTCCTAGTAGGCCAACATGAGGGGGAGTGAAAGCAAGCAAGGCAGATATGGCAGAGGAAATTATTTTTTTAATTGTGTAAATACCATACAGAGGGGTTACAATTACATGGGCAAGGTAATGAGTACATATCTTATCAAGAATTGTGGCCTACTCCTTTGATTCCCCTTCCCATCTCTTCCCAACTCACCACCCCCACCCCGTGGTCCCTCCTCAGACCCCCCCCTCCCACTAAAGTTGTAAAGTTCGTTTTTCAACATAACGTCTTGCACATCTCATTGTTGCAATGGATCCACCTGTACCCTAATTTAAACAATTTGGTTTTTCACTTCCCCTGCACAAAGTATGCCAATATCAAGTGCAGTGAATACAGGGGGCATACAGTGGGGGAGGGACATAAAAAGCAACAAAGAAATCATCTTATAAATATGATAGAAACAATCACAAGAAAGAAAAAAATTGAATTCTTATGTTGGGGTTCATTTCGCCTAACATCAACTTATCTGACAGTTTCTGCTTGTCTCAGACATGTACTAGTTATTGAAAATAAGAGAAACCATGAGACCTATGCTTCTTTGGGCCTGGCTTACTTCATGTAAAAAAATTTTTGGTCGGTTTTGGGGCTTGAAATCTGGGCCTGGGCACTGTCCCTCAATTCTTCAGCACAACTCTAACACTATCCCACTTAAGCCACAGTGTCTCGTGCAGCTTTTACTGCTTATGTGGGGCTGAGGAATCGAACCTAGGGCCTCATGCATGCAATGCAAGCACTCTACCACTCTACCACCTTCCCAGCCCTGGCAGAGGGTTTTTATCTGAAGATCCATCACACTTGGGAGCTTCTGGCTGAAAACTCCAGAAAGACAAAAGTGAAGAAACACTTAAGAGAAAATGTAAAACAGAAAGCCACAATGTTTAACCCTAAAACAAATTTCTAGGATAAGGAGACTCACGAATTGGTGTCACCTAAGGAGAAAACGGAAATATTCAGGAAGAATGAGAAGGAAGTGGGAGGGAATAGAGAAAAAGAGACCTAGACTACCTAGAGCTGGGACCTCAATGTGAGCTTAATTTTACTGGGGAAACCAACCCCAAGGACGCAATACCTTACAATTTTGATTACTCTCTCTCATGCTACAAAGCCTAATCCAGATCCACTTCCACTCAGCATATTGTCCATTCTGGGAACCAGATTGAATGCTGGAGGTTCCCAGGGGATGCAAAGAGTGAAAACCATAGGGCTAAAGCTCAGAAAAGACACATGCCATCAATTCTCACATGTCATTTGTCAATGTAAGTTCTACAACCAAGCCTGGTATCAATGGGGATGGGAATAGATATTGAGAGCACTATAATAATATCTACTATTATTATCATATAATAATCTAACATCTATTGTTTCATGAAAGGGAGAGAGACAGCTTTTCTCCCTTTTTAGGTGTATGGGACTGGGCATTCTATAGAATGTTTTCAATTGGAGACTCTCTGATTGTGAGTCTCCCAAGATTGTGGCTATGAAGTTTTGGGAAGGAGAATTACAGTGGAAAAGTGAGTTCTCAAGCTGGGTACTGATGGCTGACACCTATGTTCCGAGCCTGAGATCTGAGGATTATGATTTGAAGTCAGTCTGGGAAGGAAAATCCATGAGACTCATCTCCAATTAAACAAAAAGAGCCCGAATTGGATCTGTGGCTCAAATGTTAGTGCATTAGCTATGAGTGGGTGGGGGAGAATTGACCCTGAATTTAAACCCAGGAGTGGGGGATGGGTGGAAATGTATTCTCAGTGCATGAAATCAAAGTTGTATGGTCCACATCACTATTGATGTTAACTTTGGGGTAGAGTTGATCAGTTTTATTCTGGAAATGATTTGTTCCACTCTTCTCTGTCCTGTATTCTTTAAAAGAAACAGCTTTGAGCAAGCTATACCTAAGATGTGTGGATTGCACTGAAGCACTGGTTTCATTTTTTTTCTACTTACAAAATATTACATAAATAGTGTACAAAGGAGTTTTAATTTAATATGTCGGTTTGTGAGCACATCTTGATCGATGTCATTAATTTGATCATTCTTCTCTATCTCACACAACCCCACCCCCTACATTTACGTGGTCACATTTTCACACATGTACATTGAATATTATGACTGGATTCTCCCACTGCACCAGTTTGGCAAAGAAATTTCTTCCTTGTACAGGCAAAGAAGATGAACCTGAGGACTACATACCCAAGACAGCATAGCTATTACTTTGCATCAAGATTATTTGACTTACAAAATCTTCACCAAAAGAAGCATTATAAAAAAGAACATGGCCAGGAACTAGAAGCATCTATCTTTTTGTGTGTGTGTGTGTGTGTGTGTGTGTGTGTGTGTGTGTTGGTTCTGGTGCCTGAGTGCTGTCCCTGAGCTGCTTTGCTAACTGTTAGCACTCTACCACTTGAGCCACAGTACCACTTCCAACTTTATGGTAGTTAATTGGAGGTAAGAATCTCATGGACTTTCTATCCTGGCCTCATTTTAACCCACAATCTTCAGACCTCAGTTTCCTGAGTAGCTAGGATTGCTGGTGTGAGCAACTGGCAGCTAGCAAAACATCTATTAGTTACACATGTGGAGCAATTGGTCATTTGATACTGGTGCATTCAACCTTGCTAATTAGGAGGCAGAGATTTATAAGAATGATATCATGATCAGTTTTGACAAAAAAATTCGTAAAAAAACTACAAAAACAAAAAAAGTTAGATATAGTGTTAACTCACTATGTGGAAGCCATAGGTAAGAGATCATTGCTCAAGGGAGGCTTGACCTGAAAAATAATCTAAAGTGGTTAGAGCTTTAGCACCTTCAAGCACCAGTAGTGCCAAAGGAAAAAGAAAAGAAGAAAACAGAAAATGAAAGGAAAAGATAAAAAGGAACTATTTGCTCTTCACTTGTGGTTTCATTTCATTGGATACAAAAATTGAGAGTATTTTGTTTATTGTTTTAGGATTCAGGCCTGTCTAATATAAAAGCATTTATTTCAGGTAAATATTGTATTATTACTATTTATTAACTTATTATTAGACATTTAGGTTTGGAGATTGAAATCATGGCTTTGTATATATTAGACCAGTTCTACAACTTAGCTGTACCGAAGCTCTCTTGTATAGATTTGAAAATTGTTTATGAATTCTTCAATAGTTAGCAATTCTACTTTTCATCTTATATTTTCTCTCCCACCTTTTCCCCTATGTATTTTAGTTTATGTGTTGAAAACTCCTCAATTTTATCTTCTAAATTTAGAATTTTGCTTTTGAGTTTACAGAGAAGTCAGTTATTTGTGACACCTTTTAAAATTATATACAGGTATATGTATTTCATATATATGATTGATTCTTATAGTTCATTGCAATAAGCAACATTTATCTGATCATGTGCACATAGCTATTGAGCCATTGTGATCCTCTCCTAAGAATAGCTTCCCTTGTTCTTGCCATGTGAATGCTTAGAGTGTTGTTAATCATATCCAAGTGTAATTATTTGTCGTTTACTATCTATTAGATAATCTTGTGGATGTATGGGCATATCTAGTTATTAGAAATGAGGAAAACCATGCAGCATATATTTAATTGGATCTGGCTTATTTCACTTAATACCATTTTCCCCCCAGTCTTTCCATTTCTTCAGAATGGGGTAATGACATTCTTTCCCATGGAAGCACAATACAACAGAATTGAAGATCCAGAAATGAATCCCCTCCTATAAGCACATAATCTTTGATAAGGAAGTCAGAAACACAGGATGGAAGAAAAACAGCCTCTTCAAAAAATTGGTTTAACTGGCTGTACACAGAAAACTGAAATTAGATCATATTATATCCTCCTGCAGCAGAATCAATTCCAAATTGATTGAAGAGCTCAATGTAAGTCCAGATGCCTTAGGAATCTTACAGGAAGAGTTAGGGGAAACATGAGGGCTCCTTGGCATAGGTCAAAGTTTCCAAAGTAAGTCTGGATAAATGGGATTACATCAAACCAAATCAATATTTTGTCAGGCTCAAAAGCAATGAAAAAAAGAGATAGTGTATCACAGAATTATTAGGGAGCAAACCTACAGATGAGAGCCTCAGCCAATGGTAAACCCTTTCTCCCTTTTCTAACTAGGTTAATTATTCTGGGTTTACATGAATATAAGTATTTTCTGATGGGGATTAGTCAGAAAACAACTAATGCTAAGACAGAGATAGTATGTGAAATGAGTTGTAGCTGGAGAAAGGGAGGGATTAAGGCACGGGTGTCTAGTTCAAAGACTTGGCTTGGTGCCAGCTAAGTAATGTATAGCTGCACAAGGGAAGGGGAGTAAAACAGGAGTGGTTATAAACAAAAGCACCGGTCTGAAGCCTCAAAATAAGGACCGCAGTCTGTGTGGACAAAACAGTCTCTAACAATAAGTTTTTTTAAAATTAACAAGCACGATTTTAAATTTTTGCAGACTGGGATGGTATATAGTCACACGCAATTTCTCCTATGTCATGTAATCCAATCTACTCTTTCACATATTACCCATTAACCAGGTTTCAACACAAAGGACTACAATGAGACTGTACAAATGAGGCTGTGACTTTTCCCTCTTATGAATCAAAATTCTGTCAAATGATTTATGTCTTCCAGATGTTTACACATTTCTCATGATCTTTTTTACTATTTTGTCTTCATTATTGATAATCATAGTACATTTTGTTGTTGTCTTGTGTGTATATGTCATTTTTAGGGCTTGAACTTGATGTTTAATGGTCTCCCTTGTATTTTTTGCTCATGGCTGATGATACTCCATCCTTGAGTCACATGCTCACCTTCTGCTTCTTGCTGGATAATTGGAGATAAGTTTTCACATTTTTGTATGTTTGGACTGACATTGAACTAAAATATTCAGGTCTCAGCCCCCTGAGTTCTAGGATTGTACATATGAATGGCTAACACCAATCTTTGCTTTACTATTATTTTAATTATGTGGTAGAGGAAAGTGGAAGTATATTTGTGTTAAGTGTGCAATTTTCAAATACAAGTTTGAATCAACTTGATATAATATAACTGTTATCAATTTTACCAGTTAAATCATGAATAATACACATTACCACAGAAATTTAATTGAAAACAAAAGGCATACTTGTTTTCTTAAAACAGTCAATGAAACCATAAATTACTTTCACTTTACAAATCATGTTTTATTTAACTTAAATTAGGTAGACCCATTGCAACAATGAGATGTACAAGTCGTTATGTCCAAAAATGAACTTTACGACTTTGGTGCGGGGGTGTACCGGGGAGGATTGGGGGGGCAGGGGGAGGATGGGAAGGGGAAACAAAGGAGGAGGCTAGGATTGGTAAGAAATGTACTTATTATCTTGCCCATGTAATTATAACCCCTCTGTACAGTATTTTCACAATAAAAAATAATATAATAAAAGAAAAAGAAATAAACTGCAAAAAATTTGGACAGGGTGCTAATATACATATTTTTCCATCATCACCTAACACATCCTCCTTCTTCCTTCCTAGGAAACACACCCAATCAAGAAAAGGCATAGATATTTGGCTCTTGACCTTAGAAATGGAAGCAGAATGTTATGGATGTCTGAGATGATCATTAATAGTGTTTTACATAGTAATGTCACATGCAACAACCTATGAGTCCTGCAGGTCTTAACACTACTTCCTTAGTGATGTAATAGGATGTCAGCTTTATTGGACGTAGTATTGTTTTCCACTTCCTTTCCTACCACCTGACCTAAATTATAATACATATTAACAGAAAGAAAAAGTAATGCCATCTTAAGAAAGTCCCATTGGAACAAGACGTTATGTCGAAAAGGGAACTTTACAACTTTGTGGGGGGATGGGGGGATCGGTGGGCAGGGATGGTAAGGGGAAACAAAGGAGGAGGCAACAATACTTGATAAGAAATGTACTCATTACCTTGCTCATGTAATTGTAACCCATCTGTACTGTATTTTCACGCAAAAATTATTAATATGAAAAAAGTCATTTAGGGCTCGGGGATTATGGCTTCATTGCATGAAACCCTGGGTTCAATTCCTCAGCACCAAATAAACAGAAAAAGAAACACTGGAAGTTGTGCTTTTCCTCAAGTGGTAGACATCTAGCTCAAGAACAGTTTACGGTCCCTGAGTGCAAGCCCCAGGACAGGCAAAAGAGTCATTTAGCTAGTAAATGCAAAATAAAGAACCCATACTTGGAATATATTATTGCTGCTTCCAAGTGATACCTAACAATAGTCCTTAATTCATGTACTTTACTTATATTAGAATATTGTGTTGAACAAAAAAATGTTTTGTTAATAGGTCATGGCAATTAATGCCAGGAATGTGCTTGGATGTCAGGTGAAGTTTAATTCTGGAAATTGAAAGATTCCAGGATTTTGTGTGCTCAGTGCTAATCAGAAAGGGAAAGGAAATTTAAGTGAGATTTAGAGATCTTTGTGGCCAGTCATGGCACCAAAAATGCAGATGCTAGTTAACATTTGTGACAGAAGAGAAGGAATAACTCCAAATGGAAGGAATAAATTATAGTAACTAAGGTATAGCAGAAACCGTTCTAGGGAACCATTTTTGGTTATTGAAGAACTAATTATAAACTAGGTTTATTCCTCATTGCTTTTATTATTCTAATCACTTAGGCTCTTCTTAATCTCTGTGTGATAAGTTATATATCCTTCTATGCTGCTCTTTCATACCTGATCTCCTTTGCTTTCTAAAAATATCATCTTTCTCTATTTCTCTATGAACAATTTCTGATACTAAATCCACATATGCAGACATCAGACGATGCTAATGTAAGAGTCCCATAGCTCATCAGTCATTAATGTAACAACATGGAAAAAGAGGGCATATTTATTGCTACCTCAATTTTCTGAAAAGCTGAAATGTCACATCATTTGATTCAAATTTCCATTCTTTGTCTACATAGTGTCATTAAGTGCACATAAATTCAAATATGAGCCAGGTGCTGGTGGCTCATGCCTGTAATGCAAGCTACTCAGGAGGTTGAGACCAGAGGATTGTGGTTCAAAGCCAGCCTGGTCAGGAAAATCCATGAGACCCTTATCTTCAATTAACCACCAGAAATCTGGAAGTGGTTCTTTAACTCATGTGGAAGAGCACTGGACTTGAGCTGAAGAGCTGAGGGACAGCACCCAGGATCAGAGTTCAAGCCACACGACGAACAGAACAGGTGTAAATATGACTTTACGTTTCCTCAAAAGGAACAACAAAGTCAATAGTAATCTTCCCAAGCAGAGAAAGTAATTGCAAAATGACTTTACACTCGCAAAAAAGTTTCAAGTTTAAAAGTCGATAATCCTGGAAAGATAAAACATAAGAATATAAGGAAGTCTGGGAAGTTCAGGTTGCATCAAGCCTAGGCAGAACAGTCTTTGTGACATTATCTAAAATTAACCAGCCAAAAGCTGCATTGGAAGAATGGCTCAAGTAATTGAATACTAGTTATGAGCAAGATTGCTGAATAAGAGCTTGAGTTTTTTTCATACACACATACAAGCATGCATATACACACAGAGGCACTTGTATGTGTAAACACACATAAGAAACAACTTTCAGAATGTGTAGAAAAGTCAGAAAATATATCCTGAGTAAGACTAGAACAAGTAATAATTTTTAATATTAGAAAGTCCTCAAGTGAACTTTCCCCAAAAAAGGTTGAGACTATTACACAGGTAGGGACCAGAGATAATAAGATAGTCAACTACTTATTATTAAAGTGATCAGTTCCATGGAGGAACGAATCAGAGACCCCTGCAGGTGCATCTGAAAATGTTCATAACCTCTGTCAAATGTTAGAACGTCTTTGAAAATTGTACATAAACAGTTTAAGCACTTAGTCTAGTGGATAAGATTATCAGAGAAGTTCAGAATTGCTAGCCTGTTTCTAGATTAAATAAATCATCACACTATGGCAGGGCAATGTGATACAAGCCTGGAAATTTAGCACTCAGACTAAGACAGGAGATTAGAGAATGAATTTATGTAGCGATATCTTCCCTGGAACAGGTAGTATAATTTTCTCTCAATAAAACAAACCTAACAACAAGAAAGAAATATACAGTTTGAAGTTTGGGCTAATTTTGTCACTATGTTTTGAGAAGTTAAGTTTCCTTTTGAAATGCAACTCATATATCATCCTCAGTTGTGTTTTAAATGCTCTCTTCATTTCAGAAAATGCCTAGATGCAAAATGGCTCATGATTCCCAACTAAAAATTTGAGAAAGTAAGCATCATTCTGTTGGATTCCAAAGAAATGATGAAGGATTACAAAAACTTAAGCCTGGAGAAATGGCAAAGCTCATCTAATGTAGGACTTTGTAGACCTGGCTAAATTAGAATTTACATTTAAAATAAATTTTTTTGTTTGTAATTTCATATTCGATAGGATACTACAAAATGGTTTTCAAGTAGAAGGTTTAATTTAGAAATGCACAAATGATTCTGGCATTCTATTTGCCTGGAATATTCTTTCAACTGAGGTATAAATAGAACTTAATAGATAATACCAACAGTTCATGTATAACGTGATAATATGAATAATCTAGACAGTTGCCAACAAATGGATGCTATTAATTTATAAATTTAGAAAAAGCAATTTTTTGAGACATTGGTGTAACATGGTGTGAAGAGAGTAATTGTGTTATATGTTTTTTCTTCTACCTATTCATAACACAGGAAGAAATTTCCTTAATTACGGACCTCTGTATACAATTAGAAAAATGCTAGGTTTGAGGTTTGTTTTTATTTTGTTTTTGATGTTTATTTTGTCCTAGGGCTTGACCTCTGGGTCTGGGCACTGTCCCTGATCCTGTTTTTGCTCAAGGCTACACCTCTTCCACTTGAAATTCAATGCCACTTTTGACTGGCTTTTCCTGAGCAATTTACTGGAGATAAGAATCTAAGAAAACTTCTTTCCTGGGTGATCTTTGAACCATAATCTTCAGATCTTAATATTCAGATATTCAGATCTCCCGAATATCTATGATAGATAAAATGATAATAATTGTGGGGCAAGTGGGCAGCAAAGATGGTGCTGAGAGGGAGTTGAGTAGGCAGAGTCCGATTTGTTTATATTCAGTGCGTAAATAGCTCCAGGAAGCTTAGGTGCATGATAGGGTGTGACCTTTACAGTGATTAGTTGGTTCTTTTTCCTCCCCATGCCACCCAGTCTTTTTTGCTTTTAAAAAGTGCTTGCTGTGTGTTAATAAACGAGTTCCTGCTTGACTTGACTCCCTGCTGTGTCTGATTGTCTCCTGGGTTAAGGGAAGCTTGGGAACAGGCAAGCGGCGCACTTACCTTTCCTCAGACCCCGTCCATCTTTCATGGGATGAAGACCCAACATCAGAAGCCCAACTTGGGCAAGAAAGAAAAATATACCGGCTGAGGCTAAGCGGTCTCTCAGGGTAAGTAAAACCCTTAGTATGGGTAATGCTATTTCATAGAAGAAGAAGGAGGAGGCAACATTAAGCCTAGAGGGAGTAAAGGGGGACTTGGGAAGTGAGAAGGTAAAGGAATGGGTCAAATTCGACTGAGAATGCACTGAAACATGCACAGTGGAAGTCAAAACAAGGGTGAAGGTTACCCCCTCTGATTTGGGTGCCCTGACTTTCCTAGGCTTCCATCCTATTCCTCCGATTGGGCCAGAGATTGTGCCTTAGGAGACCTGTGAGAAGGACCTGCAAGACCCAGATCCATACCGACCTTCCATGGAGGGGCTGAGGGCTGTAGAAAAACCTACTCGGAGGCCTGCCCTGTAAAGGAAGTCCCACCTGGGAGCCCAGAACCTGGGCCACAGGATTCACTTCCCCAACATATCCAGTCAATCTTTCACCAGGAGCTAACAGGCCCTTGGAATGGTATCCATAGGAAGCTAAGGATCTTAAAGAGATCCGCAAGTTGGTGGCGGTGAATGTCCTGAACTCTCCTTGGGCCCATACCCAATTACAGGACATTGCTTATCACCCATGTGTCCCTAAGGACTGGCTGGATGTGGCCAAAGCCGTCTTCACCAGTTCTCAGTTTATTAAATGGTGTGCTTTCTTTAAGGAGCCATGAAGATTGTGGGCGGAGAATAACTGGCAGGTTCAAGCCGCAATACCTATTACTTATGCAGTTTTAACACGGATGGGGGCAGGGTGCTCCACTGGGGTCCAACAGGCCACAATACCTGTCCCGTACTATGATCAGGTGAGGCAGGAAGGACTTGCCGTGTGGTACAAACTGGATGATGGGCCCACTGTGTCCCCCATAGCAGGAGTGGGACAAAAACCTGGTGAGCCTCTACTTGAGTTTATAGCCCTAGTCCAACAGAGTATTAATTGCAAGCTGCTGGCAAGGAACCTCCGAGATCAGTTTTTAAAACTACTGGTCTGGGAAGGGATATATGCAGACCACATCATGGCCTATGTGGGATTGAGAGAGAATTCCCTGAGCAGATGTGTGGTGGCCTCGCAGGATATGGGAACACAACCGCATCATTCCTAATCTCTACCTTTATCCTTACAGGCTCAGACATCTGCAATGACTGAGCCTATTACCCAGGCGCTGGCAGCCCAGGGCCAAGGAACCCCAAGACCATTGGGGAGAGGGACTTGTTTTAAATGTGGGCAGGAGGGGTACTTTAAGAAGGACTGTTCACAACAATCCCCCACCAACCAACCCGGGGTGCCCAAACTGACCCCTATACTCTGCCCCAGGTGCAGGAAGGGGCTGGGAAAGTGGCTCAGTGGTAGGGTGCTTGCCTTGCATGCATGAAACCCTGGATTCAATTTCTCAGCAACACATAAGCAGAAAAAGCCACAAGTGGCGCTGTAGCTCAAGTGGTAGAGTGCTCACCTTGAGATGAAGAGCTGAGGGACATCGCCCCGCCCCAGCGTTCAAGCTCCACGACCATCAAGATATATATATATATATATATATATATATATATATATATATATATATATATATATATATATATTGGTGATGCTGGAGCAGGAATTCCCTATAATCTCCAAGGCCAAGCAATTATAGAAAGAAATCACCAATGACTTAAGGAGCAATTATAATTATTAAAACAAAAAGGAGGTGTTAGCCTCCATATACAGTTACAGATAGCTTTTTTACCATTAACATTTTAAATTTTTCAACAGGGGCAACTGAATCCAGATTTCAGAAGCACTGGGGACAACTAAACCCTAAGCCCTAAGTGAAAGTCAGGTGGAAGGACCTCCCTGACAAATCAATTGAGATGACCTGACCCCCTTGATACTATGGGCAGGGGATTTGGATGTGTTTTTTCCATAGGAGAGACAGCCCCTTTGGGTAGAGCTGGTCAGATCTGGTTGAGTCAGCTAGAGTAGCAGTTGAAGCACATTTCCTTCTCATAGAGATGTGACCCACACGAACATCTGCCTAGCTTGACAGCCATGAGCTGTCCAAGCTCCCTACATGCCTTAGTGCCTGTCACCAAGCAGTGCCTGTCACAAGTGCCTTACATCAATTCCCACTATGTGATTGGCCCAGAAGGACTCAGGAGGTTGGGAAAGCTGGGGTGTAAAATCCCCCCCACTTGCACAAGAGTAAATGAGACCTTCTTAAGCCTATTCTCCCACTGTGTGTTCC